>NW_027006962.1:0-2492 GCF_036934945.1 Oncorhynchus masou masou
GGCTCTAACTCACCTAGCTTCACAATGAATATATAATAATATATCCCATTTAGCAGACGCTTTTGTCCAAAGCGACTTACAAGTCGGCTGGGGCCGCTACTTTTGCATATGGGTGGCCCCAGTGGGAATCGAACCCACGACGCTTGGCGTTGCAAGCGCCATGCTCTACCGACTGAGCCACACAGGACCCAATGAGATAGGGTGCAGGCCAGGCAGCAGGTTGTAAGCCAGTTTTCTGGTTTCTGACACTAGCATAGTCAGTGTAGTCAGCTCAGCTATCCCCATTGAGACCGTGTCTGTGCCTCGACCTGGGTTAACCTGTTGAAACTCCCCATCCCGGATCCGGGATCGTGACTAAAGCCTCAGGCTCATTAGCATAACGCAACTTTAACGATTTCTGAAAATCGCAAATAAAATGAAAATAATGCGCCTGCTCTCAAGCTTAGCCTTTTCTTAACAACACTGTCATCTCAGATTTTCAAAATATGCTTGTGAACCATAGAAATTGACTAATTTGTGTAAGAGTATGCTAAGCTAGCTTAGCATTTTGAGTAGCATTTAGCACGCAACATTTTCACAAAAACCAGATAACCAAATAAATAAAATAATTTACCTTTGAAGAGCTTCGGATGTTTTCAATGAGGAGACTCTCAGTTACATACCAAATGCGCAGTTTTTCCTGAAAACGTCTGTGTGTAGGAGAAATCGTTCCGTTTTGTACATCACATTTGGCTACCGAAACAAACCGAAAATTCAGTCACCTACAACGTCAAACTTTTTCCGAATTAACTCCATAATATCGACCGAAACATGGCAAACGTTGTTTGGAATCAATCCTCAAGGTGTTTTTTAACATATCTCTTCATTGATATATCGTTCGTGGAAGCCTGCATTCCCCTCTGAATTCTGTGGAAAAATACTTGCAGCTGACTTTTGCGCACCAATTTCGGCGCAGGACACCGGGCGGACACCTGGTAAATGTGGTCTCTTATGGTCAATCTTCCAATGATATGCCTACAAATACCTCACAATGCTGCAGACACCTTGGGGAAACGACAGAAAGGGCAGACTTACCTTCCGCATTCACAGCTATATAAGGAGACAATGGAAACAGAGCCTCAAAAATCCTGCCTTTCCATTTCTGATGCCGTTCTCATCTTGGTTTTGGCTTGAAGCTCACGTTCTAGGGGCACGCACAGAAAATATCTTTGCAGTTCTGGACACGTCAGAGTGTTTTCTTTCGAAAGCTATCAATTATATGCATAGTCGAGCATCTTTTTGTGACAAAATATCTTGTTTAAAACGGGAACGTTTTTCATCCAAAAATGAAATTGCGCCCCTAGAGTTTCAACAGGTTAAGCAAAACTAAACATGGTGGTGTTCGCTTTAGCAATCTCACTGGAATAAAGACCTCCTCCATTCCTGTCATTGTTGAAAGTGATTGTGATATGAGGTGTTGCTAACATTGACGATAGCAAATTTGAATTTACAAAAAAAGACTGCGTTTCGTCTTTTTGAGCTTCTAGTCATGAAATCTATGCAGCCTACTCAATCCCTTTATAGCTATCTGTTTACAGGCCTCCTGGGCCATATACAGCGTTCCTCACTGAGTTCCCCGAATTCCTATCGCCTAGCGGTCATGCAGATAATATTCTAAGTTTTGGTGTCCTTAATATTGTCACGAACCGCTCGAAGTCCGTAAATAAAAAAGGAGACAACGAGAGATAAGGAATAACTAAAATATATTTATTAACTAAAATAATCCCAATACAATTTACAATGGTGTGTAGTCAGTAATCAGTAGTGCAAGTGAGTGGTTGCGTGTATAGATGTGATAATGAGGGGTGTTGTAAAGATGCCAAATCTATCAAACAAAACGGCCACAAAAATGGCTCTACCAAAATCTAACATTGTCTCTGCATGTAGAGAGTCTCCTCAATGAATGGGGAAGATAAGATGGTCTCGGGACACACCCGCCCAGAAACCGGCGTCGCTGACGACCCTCCCAGCTCCGCCTACCGACATCCTAACAAGAAAAACAAGAGCAAAGAGGAAGAATACTGCAGACAGAGTGGGAGGGTCGTCACAATCTTCATATTTAAAAGTCCACAGACCCACTCCAAAAGGCTTTCGGGGCCATCATCGACTCAGTGGGTTTTGTCCAACAAGTCTCCGAACCTACTCACTGCTACAGTCATACCCTGGACCTAGTTTTGTCCTGTGGAATAAATATTGTGGATCTAAATGTTTTTCCTCATAATCCTGGACTATCGGACCACCATCTTATTATGTTTGCAATCGCAACAAATAATCTGTTTAGACCCCAACCACGGATCATCAAAATCTGTGCTATAAATTCTCAGACAACCCAAAGATTCCTAGATGCCCTTCCCGACTCCATCCGCCTATCAAGGATGTCAGGTGGTTAACTGATTTTTGTACTCTAACTGAGAAACTAAAAACAAAAAACATTTGTCACAAGAAACTAGCTC
>NW_027006963.1:0-2492 GCF_036934945.1 Oncorhynchus masou masou
CCCGAGGAGGTGTGGTATATGGCCAATATACCACGGCTAAGGGCTGTTCTTATGCAGAACGCAACGCAGAGTACATGAACACAGCCCTTAGCTGTGATATATTGGCCATATACCACAAACCCCCGAGGTGCCTTATTGCCATTATAAACTGGTTACCAACGTAATTAGGGCAGTAAAAATAAATGTTTTGTCATACCCGTGGTATACGGTCTGATATACCACCGCTGTCAGCCAATCAGCACTCAGGGCTCGAACCACCAAGTTTATAAAAATGTATATGTGCTGTTCTTTTAAGAATGCTTACAGTGGTGCCTTTGTATGAATGGGAGCTAGTTGTGCAAAAGAGAGGAAGCATTGTTGAGAGAGGAAGCATGATTATGTGTTTACATGTTAACACTCTCAATTTCCCTGGTATGTGGAGCGTTCCATTACAGTACATGCCTGAGGCGTGTTCCCTTTCCCCTGCCAATACACCCACTGCTCTTTCACTGCAAGAGATAAGAGAAAGGACACAAACTGTGCAGGACTCACAGAGAAACAGAGGCTGAATGGCAGCCATTCTTTGATGTCACTCCCTATTTTAAATGTCAGATGCAAGTTTGAACATGTGTTATTAACACCTCTCTTGTGAGGTGTAGAAGAGTTTTGGATTGTTGTTGGATCATTATATTTGTGTCATACAGTAGCTTTGAGTTGCATTTTTCTCACAGTGGAACTTAGCAATATCAAACACCCAGAAGTGGATTCTCCAGTTAGTGTAGGCAGAATCAATCATTCCACCGAAGACATTGAGAAAACCCTGTAAAGATCATATAAAATGATTTGCAATCAACATCAAGCTACATGAAGACTACCATGTACCACAATGCTAAGCAGTCATAGATACATTGACATTGAATTTACCTCCGAGAGCAACTTCAGCTCCTCACCAACAACCATCCAGATGACATGGATAAAACCCTACCTGATGGGCCACCATTAAGTGTTCCTGAAGCTCCTCAGGCAGTTACCTCACAGCTACAGTCCAACTCTGTCCATTCATCGTGCACTACAGACACACACACAGCGGTGAGGGCCATACTTACAGTCCTAATGCGTAATAACATCACTGTATAACATTCTTATAATAACATGATTGAATCACAGTCTGCATGGCTGACATAAACAGATTGTAGCAGACCATTTCAAGACTAACAGAGTTATGCTCCCTCCAGATCTGAGATAACTATAGTTTTAACTCTGCTTATGGAAAGGAACTATTTGTTCTGGGGAAACTATTTGAATACAGGCCTCAGAAAGCAACTTTTATATCTGAACATTCTCTAAATGTCCATTCTCGTGAATGTCGATAGCCCCAGATGTACATAATCAAGTCAAACCAAGTAAACCAATCATATCTTCTACAGATAAGTATAAATACATGTATTTCCTCAAGTCCTATGTAACAACTATGTTGCTATTGTAATAATCAAAGTTACTACTTATGTATAAGAAACTGATGTCAAGTGTTACTGCATTACCTTGTGTCTCACTTATTACAAAAATATATGGGTTGCTTCATTTTGAAGCTGCAAAAGTGGTCTACTCCAATGTTGAGATGAGTCCATGTCCCTTGTATTTAATTCTAGCTATAGGCTATATTAAGATAAATATCTCAGAGCCCTCAAAAACCTTGTGCTTATCATATATTGAGAATTGAACTCAAATGTTTCTATTTTCAAATAACTTGAATATATATTGAAATATCTTCAAATATTATTTGGTTTTCTGAAAGATATTCAAAATACTTTTAAAAAAAATTCTGAGACGTATTTGAATGTCAATGAGAATTGTAGCATTTTATTTAAAACTCTATTTAAACTATATTCGACTACCTTGAGTATTTGAAAAGTTGCTATTTTCAAATAAACAGCAAAATAAAAGTATTTTCTGCCCAGGTCTGGCTCCCTCTGCTCAGAGACCAACGATGCTCTCTCCACTCCAATCAACTCTTTCAATCAACTCTTAATTTCCTCATAAATGTACATATTTTCCATTTTATTTTTGTCTGTATAATGTATAATGTGTATAATGTAATTCAGCTTTCAGATGTGGATGTGTACAAGCTCAAATTAACCTTACACAATATATACATACATACATACATATATACACATACGATGCCACCTTTTCAACAAGTCAGTTTGTCAAATTTCTGCCATGCTAGAGCTTCCACGATAAACTGTAAGTGCTGTTATTGTGAAGTGGAGACATATAGGAGCAACAAAGGCTCAGCCGCAAAGTGGTAGGCCACACACGCTCACAGAATGAGACCGCTGAGTGCTAACGAGTGCAGCGCATAAAAATTATCTGTCCTCCATTGCAACACTCACTACCGAGTTCCAAACTGCCTCTGGAAGCAACGTCAGCACAATAACTCTTTGTCGGGAACTTCATGAAATAGGTTTGTGTGTGGCCACAGGAAGGAAGGAATAATGGTCTGGGGCTGTTTT
>NW_027006964.1:0-2491 GCF_036934945.1 Oncorhynchus masou masou
AACACACAAAGAATATGGCTGCCTAAATATGGTTCCCAATCAGAGACAACGATAATCACCTGACTCTGATTGAGAACCACCTCAGGCAGCCATAGACTAACGCTAGACATCCCACAAAACCCCAAGACAAAAACACACCACAATAACCCATGTCACACCCTGGCCTGACCGAATAAATGAAGAATAAACATAATATATTTCGACCAGGGCGTGACACTGTCTCCTCTTTTTCTACACTGATTGAAGTGGATTTAACAAGTGACATCAATAAGGGATCACAGCTTTCAACTGGATTCACCTGTCCGTCTATATCAGGCATGGGAAACTGGTATTCACCCGGCCCGCGGCCCCCCTTTTGTAGGCCCACGTGCCAATTTTTTATTTATTATTTGTTAAAGATCTCAGTCGGGGTCTCAACTTACTGTTTAGAGTTAGAATAATAGACAAGGTGCAATTTCAAAATTTGATTGTGCATCAGCAGCCACTCAATTAGCCCATGTTAGCAATTTTGCTTCGATTAGTAAATTAGTCTAGGGCATAGCTATCTAAACTTGTAGTAAGCATGGTCGAATTACTGACCTGGGTTGGGCCCATAGATTATCAGTTACTATATTAAAAACGGCAAAGATTTGCCTCCACCCTATACTGCCCTGCCAAGTAAAAAGGCTAATAGAGTGGAACTGGTTTCACAGTGACTTTATGCAGTTACTGCTAACATGACCCCCATTTTCTCCAAAACAGAATGCAATAGAGGCAGGATACTTGTCCGCATGATTAAGCATGTATTTAATGTAGCAAAAATTACATTAATTCATTGCACATTCTTCTGCCCCATGGCAAAATGTGTAGAATTGCAGGAAATAAACTTGCCGCTAGCGACCCACCTCAACAACATCCGGTGAAATTGCAGGGCACTAAATTCAAAATACAGAAATAGTCATAATAAACATTCATACAAATACAAGTGTTATACGTCGGCTTAAAGATGAACTTCTTGTTAATCCAGCCGCTTTGTCAGATTTCAAAAAGGCTTTATGGCGAAATCATACCATGCGATTATCCGAGGACAACGCCCCACTTACAAAAGCATACAAACATTTTCCAACCAAGTAGAGGAATCACGAAAGTCAGAAAAAGCGATACAATTAATCACTTACCTTTGAAGATCTTCATCTGGTTGCAGTCACAAGAGTCCCAGCTACACAATAAATGTTTGTTTTGTTCAATAAAGTCCCTCTTTATATCCCAAAAACTCAGTTTTGTAGGCATGTTTTGTTCAGTAATCCACTGGCTCAAAGGCGGTCAAATCATGCAGACAAATACATCCTAAAAGTACTGGTAAAGTTCGTCGAAATATGTCAAACGATGTTTATAATTAATCCTCAGGTTGTCAATTATCTAAATAATCTATAATATTTCAACTGGACAATAGCATATTCAATAGAAAGGAAAAAGGACAAAGGACGCTCACACAGCCACGCTCGCAAACCAGCACTGCATGCTTCCTCAGTCCCCTAACAGGAAGTTCTCATTCTTCTTCATTTTTCAGAAAACAAGCCTGAAACAATGTCTAAAGACTGTTGACATCTTGTGGAAGCCATAGGAACGGCAATCTGGGTCCTATTAGATACTCAATAAGCATTCAATTGAAAACCCCCCACATCAAAGAAATACCACTTCCTGGATGGATTTTCCTCAGGTTTTCGCCTTCCATATCAGTTCTGTTATACCCACAGACATTATTTTAACAGTTTTGGAAACTTTAGTGTTTTCTATCCAAATCTACCAATTATACGCATATCCTAGCTTCTGGGCCTGAGTAACAGGCAGTTCACTTTGGGCACGTCATTCATCCGAATTTCCGAATACTGCCCCGTCACTAAAAACTTAAATCTAAAAACATGTTCTCTTCACTGTCACGAGGTGGGAACGCAGACCCACGAGCCACTGCGGTCCCTCATGATGAGTTCTGTTTTTTTTTTGGCCCTACCCCCATCAAAGTTGCCCATCCCTTTTCCTACCCGACCTCCCTTTCCTCTCCTCATAAACTTTAAACTTCTTCACAACAGTATCTCGGACCTGCCTGGTGTGTTCTTTGTTCTTCATGATGCTCTCTGCGCTTTTAACGGACCTCTGAGACTATCACAGTGCAGGTGCATTTATATGGAGACTTGATTACACACAGGTGGATTGTATTTATCATCATTAGTCATTTAGGTCAACATTGGATCATTCAGAGATCCTCACTGAACTTCTGGAGAGAGTTTGCTGCACTGAAAGTAAAGGGGCTGAATAATTTTGCACGCCCAATTTTTCAGTTTTTGATTTGTTAAAAAAGTTTGAAATATCCAATAAATGTCGTTCCACTTCATGATTGTGTCCCACTTGTTGTTGATTCTTCACAAAAAATACAGTTTTATATCTTTATGTTTGAAGCCTGAAATGTGGCAAAAGGTTGCAAAGTTCAAGGGGGCCGAATACTTTCCCAAGG
>NW_027006965.1:0-2490 GCF_036934945.1 Oncorhynchus masou masou
CCTTCACATACCTAAACATTTCCCTGGCTCTCTTGTAGTGTATCCATGGGTTTCAGTGCCATGATGTCCTTGAGGAGCAGATTCAATTCATTAGCATCACAGCCAATGGGTGTAATGTGAGGTTAGGAATACTCCACTTTAGACCAAGCGAGCATCATGTTCGGCAGCATTGTCTGTCCCCAGTGCAAATACCTTCTGTGGTTTAAGGTCATTGACTGCCTTGAGCTCATCTGCAATGTAAAGACCGGTGTGTCTGCCCCTTGTGTCTGTGCTCTTGTTGAATACTGATTGAGGGGTGGAGATGATGTAGATAGTTATTCCTTGCCCACGAACATTTAACCACCCGTCAGAGATGATTGCAATAGTCTGCTTTCTCTATGATTTGCTTGACCTTCACTTGAACTCTGTTGAACTCTGCATCCAGCAAATGAGTAGATAAAGCATGTCTGGTTGGAGGGGTGTATGCTGGGCGAAGAGCATTCAGAAATCTCTTCCAATACACATTCCCTGTGAGCATCAGAGGTGAACCAGTTGCATACACAGCTCGAGCAAGACCTTCATCAGCATTTCTCTGACTACCTTCCTCCATAGAGTAAAAAAAAACTAATGATCACAGGAGGACCATGAGCTGTTGCTATCGATAAGGTGTCTGATTCATCATTTCCACCTCGAATAGAAGTAGATGGACTTTTGTCAGAGGTTGCTTGTTGTTGTTGTTCTTCAAGGAATACCTAGGATAGGATAAGTAATCCTTCTCACCCCCCCCCCTTAATGATTTAGATGCACTATTGTAAAGTGGCTGTTCCACTGGATGTCAGAAGGTGAATTCACCAATTTGTAAGTCGCTCTGGATAAGAGCGTCTGCTAAATGACTTAAATGTAAATGTAATGTGAGCACTGAGGGAACTTTATGCACTTGACCAGATGATTCTGCATCTTTTTTGAATTCTTCACATATGATTTGGCACAGTATTTGCACATGTACACAGCTTTTCCTTCTACATTAGCTGCAGTGAAATGTCTCCACACATCAGATAGTGCCTGTGGCATTTTCCTGTAAAGATTAGAAAAAGAATGAGTTAAAAAAAATACAATTCCATGTACAGATAATTGGTTAAGCATTTAGATTAAACAACTGCTTTGTAAGATAAATTTTTAAAATGAAACCTGTATGGAAACTTTAATTAACACTCCTCAGTTTGCAGGCTCAAGCAAGCTAAAACCCCACATGGTAGCAAAAACTAACTAGCAGAAATTGTTAACTTGTTATAAATGATTTAAACACACTTTTCTATAGGATATTATTTACTAGTTAACACAAAATCATGTATGTCATATAACATATATTCACTCCGCCCAGTATTGTAGTCAAAACTTACCAGAAAGCATGTAGTCCTTGTCTGACTAGTAGTGTGGGCTCAATAGCATCTCATTAGTGTGCAAGATCTTGAGAATCAGCTGCACATGTGGTGGAAGAATGCACTGTGCATGCAGAGGTTTGCAATTCCATTGAATTGGTTGTAGTTTAAACAAATGACCAGGTGGCGAATCGCATCTCTGCATGTCTGGCAGACATATCAGCGTGGATGACGGATCACCACCTCAAGCTGAACCTCGACAAGACGGAGCTGCTCTTCCTCCCGGGGAAGGACTGCCCGTTCCATGATCTCGCCATCACGGTTGACAACTCCATTGTGTCCTCCTCCCAGAGCGCTAAGAACCTTGGCGTGATCCTGGACAACACCCTGTCGTTCTCAACCAACATCATGGCGGTGGCCCGTTCCTGTAGGTTCATGCTCTAGCAACATCCGCAGAGTACGACCCTGCCTCACACAGGAAGCGGCGCAGGTCCTAATCCAGGCACTTGTCATCTCCCGTCTGGATTACTGCAACTCGCTGTTGGCTGGGCTCCTGCCCAGTGCCATTAAACCCCTACCAACTTCATCCAGAACGCCGCAGCCCGTCTGGTGTTCAACCTTCCCAAGTTCTCTCATCGTCACCCCGCTCCTCCGCTCTCTCCACTGGCTTCAACAGTTGAAGCTCGCATCCGCTACAAGACCATGGTGCTTGCCTACGGAGCTGTGAGGGGAACGGCACCGCAGTACCTCCAGGCTCTGATCAGGCCCTACACCCAAACAAGGGCACTGCGTTCATCCACCCTCTGGCCTGCTCGCTTCCCCTACCACTGAGGAAGTACAGTTCCCGCTCAGCCCAGTCAGCAACTGTTCGCTGCTCTGGCCCCCCAATGGTGGAACAAACTCCCTCACGACGCCAGGACAGCGGAGTCAATCACCACCTTCCGGAGACACCTGAAACCCCACCTCTTCAGGAATACCTAGGATAGGATAAGTAATCCTTCTCACCCCCCCCTTAATGATTTAGATGCACTATTGTAAAGTGGCTGTTCCACTGGATGTCAGAAGGTGAATTCACCAATTTGTAAGTCGCTCTGGATAAGAGCGTCTGCTAAATGACTTAAATG
Organism: Oncorhynchus masou masou; assembly: GCF_036934945.1. Lineage (NCBI taxonomy): Eukaryota > Metazoa > Chordata > Actinopteri > Salmoniformes > Salmonidae > Oncorhynchus > Oncorhynchus masou. The sequence continues at coordinate 2,483 of NW_027006965.1, forward strand.
TAATGTAA
>NW_027006966.1:0-2488 GCF_036934945.1 Oncorhynchus masou masou
TGCAGGGGTACTGGAGTGGTTGTATATACAGGTCAGTGTTAGTACCTTATTCAATGTGCAGGGGTACTGGAGTGGTTGTATATACAGGTCAGTGTTAGTACCTTATTCAATGTTCAGGGGTACTGGAGTGGTTATACAGTATATACAGGTCAGTGTTAGTACCTTATTCAATGTTCAGGGGTACTGGAGTGGTTATACAGTATATACAGGTCAGTGTTAGTACCATATTCAATGTTCAGGGGTACTGGAGTGGTTATACAGTATATACAGGTCAGGGCTGAAAAGTGACTGGTAGTAGGATATACATGCAAAACAGGGCTGAAAAACTTATGGTAATACAATATACAGTGGCAAGAAACAGTATGTGAACCCTTTGGAATTACCTGGATTTCTGCATAAATTGATCATCAAATTTGATCTGATCTTCATCTAAGTCACAACAAAAGACAAACACAGTGTGCTTAAACTAGTAACACACAAATTATTGTATTTTTCTTGTCTATATTGAATACACAATTTAAAAACATTCACAGTGTAGGTTGGAAAAAGTGCGTGAAACCCTGAAGCCAATGACTTCTCCAAAAGATAATTGGAGTCAGCTGACCTGAAGTCCAATCAATGAGATGAGATTGGAGATGTTGGTTAGAGCTGCTCTGCCCTATAAAAAAACACTCACAAAATGTGAGTTTGCTATTCACAAGAAGCATTGCCTGATGTGAACCATGACTCGAAGAAAAGAGATCTCAGAAAATTCCTCCTGATCGTTGTGATCCGCAACTACAGAAAATGTTTGTTTGAGGTTATTGCTGCCAAAGGAGGGTCAACCAGTTATTAAATCCAAGGGTTCACATACAGTGCCTTGCGAAAGTATTCGGCCCCCTTGAACTTTGCGACCTTTTGCCACATTTCAGGCTTCAAACATAACGATATAAAACTGTATTTTTTTGTGAAGAATCAACAACAAGTGGGACACAATCATGAAGTGGAACGACATTTATTGGATATTTCAAACTTTTTTAACAAATCAAAAACTGAAAAATTGGGCGTGCAAAATTATTCAGCCCCTTTACTTTCAGTGCAGCAAACTCTCTCCAGAAGTTCAGTGAGGATCTCTGAATGATCCAATGTTGACCTAAATGACTAATGATGATAAATACAATCCACCTGTGTGTAATCAAGTCTCCGTATAAATGCACCTGCACTGTGATAGTCTCAGAGGTCCGTTAAAAGCGCAGAGAGCATCATGAAGAACAAGGAACACACCAGGCAGGTCTGAGATACTGTTGTGAAGAAGTTTAAAGCCGGATTTGGATACAGAAAGATTTCCCAAGCTTTAAACATCCCAAGGAGCACTGTGCAAGCGATAATATTGAAATGGAAGGAGTATCAGACCACTGCAAATCTACCAAGACCTGGTCGTCCCTCTAAACCTTCAGCTCATACAAGGAGAAGACTGATCAGAGATGCAGCCAAGAGGCCCATGATCACTCTGGATGAACTGCAGAGATCTACAGCTGAGGTGGGAGACTCTGTCCATAGGACAACAATCAGTCGTATATTGCACAAATCTGGCCTTTATGGAAGAGTGGCAAGAAGAAAGCCATTTCTTAAAGATATCCATAAAAAGTGTTGTTTAAAGTTTGCCACAAGCCACCTGGGAGACACACCAAACATGTGGAAGAAGGTGCTCTGGTCAGATGAAACCAAAATTGAACTTTTTGGCAACAATGCAAAACGTTATGTTTGGCGTAAAAGCAACACAGCTCATCACCCTGAACACACCATACCCACTGTCAAACATGGTGGTGGCAGCATCATGGTTTGGGCCTGCTTTTCTTCAGCAGGGACAGGAAGATGGTTAAAATTGATGGGAAGATGGATGGAGCAAAATACAGGACCATTCTGGAAGAAAACCTGATGGAGTATGCAAAAGACCTGAGACTGGGACGGAGATTTGTCTTCCAACAAGACAATGATCCAAAACATAAAGCAAAATCTACAATGGAATGGTTCAAAAATAAACATATCCAGGTGTTAGAATGGCCAAGTCAAAGTCCAGACCTGAATCCAATCGAGAATCTGTGGAAAGAACTGAAAACTGCTGTTCACAAATGCTCTCCATCCATCACCTCACTGAGCTCGAGCTGTTTTGCAAGGAGGAATGGGAAAATATTTCAGTCTCTCGATGTGCAAAACTGATAGAGACATACCCCAAGCGACTTACAGCTGTAATCGCAGCAAAAGGTGGCGCTACAAAGTATTAACTTAAGGGGGCTGAATAATTTTGCACACCCAATTTTTCAGTTTTTGATTTAAAGTTTGAAATATCCAATAAATGTCGCTCCACTTCATGATTGTGTCCCACTTGTTGTTGATTCATTCACAAAAAAATACAGTTTTATATCTTTATGTTTGAAGCCTGAAATGTGGCAAAAGGTCGCAAAGTTCAAGGGGACCTGAATACTTTCGCAAGGCACTGTACTTTTCC
>NW_027006967.1:0-2488 GCF_036934945.1 Oncorhynchus masou masou
CGTTAGCTAGTTAACAGTACACTTAGGCTTGAAATGAAACCACTTTCTGTCAAAATTAGAAATGTGTAATATCTGAAAATGTAGCTAGCAGGACCATCTTAGCCATATACATCATCATGCATGATGGGCGCGTCTCCCTGTCACAGATGCCATGTCATGGTTGCCCTTGGTTTGAAGATGTATTTTTTTTCTCCATCTCTTTAACTATTATACTCTTAATTCCACTAGTTTCAAAACTCGATCCTCCAGAAAGTGGAGAGCAACACTTATGCCGCTCCACTACGTGATAATAATTTTTTTAAAGCCGCGTTTGACAGGATTACCAACACAGACTGACCAGCTCAAATAGACAGAAGCCTTCTGTATGGCAGACCAATCCGAACTCCTCTCTCGGAATGTCCAGCCCACTCATTATCTCAGCTAATCATGGATAGTGGGAAGGTTGCTTTCTTTTTCTGTGGCTTAACCAACAAGGCTTGTAATTTAACAGTTCTATTCGTATTTACAGATGGCATACAAGTTTGTTATTAAGGCACATGAAAGTTCACATGTTCCAGAAGGCATTTCTGCCCTCCAAAAAATACATTTTGATTAAAAAAAATGTAAAGTTCAAATGGCTCTCCTGTTGTCACGCCCTGGTCGAAGTATTTTGTGTTTGTCTTCATTTATTTGGTCAGGCCAGGGTGTGGCATGGGTTTTTGTATGTGGTGTGTTTGTATCGGGATTGTAGCTTAGTGGGGTGTTCTAGTTAAGTCTATGGCTGTCTGAAGTGGTTCTCAATCAGAGGCAGGTGTTTATCGTTGTCTCTGATTGGGAACCAGATTTAGGCAGCCATATTCTGAGTGTTTCGTGGGTGATTGTTCCTGTCTCTGTGTTTGTTTGCACCAGATAGGCTGTTTAGGTTTTCACGTTACGTTTGTTGTTTTGTATTGTTCGTGTTTTAATCTTTATTAAAGATGTATACAAATAACCATGCTGCATTTTGATCCGATCCCTGCTACACCTCCTCTTCAGAGGAAGAGGAGAAAGAAAACCTTAACAAAGAAGTTGTTCTTAACTGGCTTGCCTAGTTAAATAAAACAATTCTGCAAATGGTAGCATTTCCTGTTTGCACTAACCCTTTCTCTTTTAATGATGTCGTTGCTTTACAGGCCATGGCTAAGACTCAAGTGGGCGGGGCGCTGTCATAAGGACGCCTCGGGTGTATTGCTTGAGTGGAGCAGACCTGCCATGCCCCGTTGTACTTTCCAGTTCCTCGCAAAATTGTAACATGGTCCAGACCTTGTGTCCAAAGGAGGGATGGTGGATCTTGTAACTGAATATTGATGTACAGTAGATTTTACTGTGTTTGCAGAACATTTAGATTTGTATGACTAACCATTTTGGACGTGGCATTTCAGTATCCCCTGCGTCCCATCCAAGGCCTGAAGGATCTTTTGAGCATTTAACCTGTTGATGCTCTGGGGGCGCTATTTCATTTTTGGATGAAAAACGTTCCCGTTTTAAACAAGATATTTTGTCACAAAAAGATGCTCGACTATGCATATAATTGCTACCGTTCGAAAGAAAACACTCTGACGTGTCCAGAAATACAAAGATCTTCTCTGTGCGTGCCCTATAACGTGAGCTTCAGGCAAAACCAAGATGAGATGGCATCCAGGAAATGACAAGGATTTTTGAGGCTCTGTTTTCCATGGTCTCCTTATATGGCTGTGAACGCGAGAGGAGTAAGTCTGCCCTTTCTGTCGTTTCCCCAAGGTGTCTGCAGCATTGTGACGTATTTGTAGGCAGATCATTGGAAGATTGACCATAACAGACCACATTTACCACGTGTCCGCCCGGTGTCCTGCGCCGAAATTGGTGCGCAAAAGTCACCTGCCAGTATTTTTCCATACGATACAGAGAGTAAAGCAAGCTTCCACGAACTGCATGTCAATGAAGAGATATGTGAAAAAACACCTTGAGGACTGATTCCAAACAACGTTTGCCATGTTTCGGTCGATATTATGTAGTTAATCCGGAAAAAGTTTTACGTTGTAGGTGACTGCATTTTCGGTTCGTTTCGGTAGCCAGACGCAATGTAGAAAACGGAACGATTTCTCCTACACACAGACGCTTTCAGGAAACACTGCGCATTTGGTATGTGACTGAGAGTCTCCTCATTGAAAACATCAGAAGCTCTTCAAAGGTAAATGATTTTATTTATTTGGTTATCTGGTTTTTGTGAAAATGTTGCGTGCTACATGCTACACAAAATGCTATGCTAGCTTTGCATACTCTTGCACAAATTAGTCAATTGCTATGGTTCAAAAGCATATTTTGAAAATCTGAGATGACAGTGTTGTTAAGAAAAGGCTAAGCTTGAGAGCAGACGCATTATTTTAATTTTATTTGCGATTTTCAGAAATCGTTAACGTTGCGTTATGCTAATGAGCCTGAGGCTTTAGTCACGATCCCGGATCCGGGATGGGGAGTTTCAAGAAGTTAA
>NW_027006968.1:0-2488 GCF_036934945.1 Oncorhynchus masou masou
GCTACAGGTTAATCTACAAGTCTCTGCTAGGTAAAGCCCCGCCTTATCTCAGCTCACTAGTCACCACAGCAGCACCCACTCGTAGCACGCGCTCCAGCAGATATATATCTCACTGGTCACCCCCAAAGCCAATTCCTCCTTTAGTCGTCTTTCCTTCCAGTTCTCTGCTGCCCATGACTGGAACGAATTGCAAAAATCTCTGAAGCTGGAGACTCACATCTCCCTCACTAGCTTTAAGCGCACCAACTGTTAGAGCAGTTTACAGATCACTGCACCTGTACTTAGCTTATCTGTAAACAGCCCATCTATCTACCTACCTCATCCACATACTGTATTTATTTATTTTGCTCCTATGCACCCCAGTATCTCTACCTGCACATTCATCTTCTGCCGATCTACCATTCCAGTGTTTAATTGCTATATTGTAATTACTCCGCCACCATGGCCTATTTATTTCCTTAACTTACCTTATTTGCACTCACTGGATATAGACTTTTTGTTTTCTTTTGTTCTACTGTATTATTGACTGTATGTTTTGTTTATTCCATGTGTAACTCTGTGTTGTTGTATGTGTCGAATTGCTACGCTTTATCTTGGCCAGGTCGCAGTTGCAAATGAGAACTTGTTCTCAACTAGCCTACCTGGTTAAATAAAGGTGAAATAAAAAAATGCAAAATTAAAATTACTGTGATTACTGTAGGACGGATGGTATACTGTAATTACTGTAAGACATGGAGGGCTATATTACTAAAATTAGTGTAAGACATGGAGGGTATTACTGTATGACATGGAGGGTATATTATTGAAGGACATGGAGGCTATTTTACTGTAATTACTGGAAGACATGGAGGGTATATTACTGTAATTACTGTAGGACATGGGGGTATATTACTGTAATTACTGGAAGACATGGAGGGTATATTACTGTAATTACTGTAGGACATGGGGGTATAGTAATGTAATTACTGTAGGACATTGATGGTATATTAATGTAGGACATTGAGGTATATTACTGTAGGATATGGAGGTTATTTTACTGTAGGACATGGAGGGTGTATTACTGTAGAACATGAAATGTATGTTACTGTAGGACATGGAAGTTGTATTACTGTAGGACATGACATGTACACTACTGTAGGTCATGGAGGGTATATTACTGTAGGACATGGAGGTTGTATTACTTTAGAACATGGAGGTTGTATTACTGTAGGACATGAAAGGTATATTACTGTAGGACATGGAGGTTGTATTACTGTAGGACATGGAGGGTATATTACTGTAGGTCATGGAGGTTGTATTACTGTAGGACATGGAGGTTGTATTACTGTAGGACATGAAAGATATATTACTGTAGGACATGGAGGTTGTATTACTGTAGGACATGGAGGGTATATTACTGTAGGACATGGAGGTTGTATTACTGTAGGACATGGAGGGTATATTACTGTAGGAAATGGAGGTTGTATTACTGTAGGACATGGAGATTGTATTACTGTAGGACATAGAGGTTGTGTTACTGTAGGACATGGAGGTTGTATTACTGTAGGACATGGAGGGTATAGTACTGTAGGACATGGAGGTTGTATTACTGTAGGACATGAAAGATATATTACTGTAGGACATGGAGGTTGTATTACTGTAGGACATGGAGGGTATATTACTGTAGGACATGGAGGGTATATTACTGTAGGACATGGAGGTTGTATTACTGTAGGACATGGAGGGTATATTACTGTAGGACATGGAGGTTGTATTACTGTAGGACATGGAGGTTGTATTAATGTAGGACATGAAATGTACATTACTGTAGGTCATGGAGGGTATATTACTGTAGGACATGGAGGTTGTATTACTGTAGAACATGGAGGGTATATTACTGTAGGACATGGAGGTTGTATTACTGTAGGACATGGAGGGTATATTACTGTAGGACATGGAGGTTGTATTACTGTAGGACATGGAGGTTATATTACTGTAGGACATGAAATGTATATTACTGTAGGACATGGAGGTTGTATTACTGTAGGACATGGAGGGTATATTACTGTAGGACATGGAGGTTGTATTACTGTAGGACATGGTGTTTGTATTACTGTAGGACATGGAGGTTGTATTACTGTAGGACATGGAGGGTATATTACTGTAGGTCATGGAGGTTGTATTACTGTAGGACATGGAGGTTGTATTACTGTTGGACATGGAGGTTGTATTACTGTAGGACATGGAGGTTGTATTACTGTAGGACATGGAGGTTGTATTACTGTAGGACATGGAGATTGTATTACTGTAGGACATAGAGTTTGTGTTACTGTAGGACATGGAGGTTGTATTACTGTAGGACATGGAGGGTATATTACTGTAGGACATGGAGGTTGTATTACTGTAGGACATGGAGGGTATATTAGTGTAGGACATGAAATGTATATTACTGTAGTTCATGGAGGGTATATTACTGTAGGACATGGAGGGTATATTACTGTAGGACATG
>NW_027006969.1:0-2487 GCF_036934945.1 Oncorhynchus masou masou
TTAACTTCTTTGAACCTCCCCATCCCGGATCCGGGTTTGTGACTAAAGCCTCAGGCTCATTAGCATAACGCAACGTTAACGATTTCTGAAAATCGCAAATAAAATGAAAATAATGCGTCTGCTCTTAAGCTTAGCCTTTTCTTAACAACACTGTCATCTCAGATTTTCAAAATATGCTTTTGAACCATAGAAATTGACTAATTTGTGTAAGAGTATGCAAAGCTAGCATAGCATTTTGAGTAGCATGTAGCACGCAACATTTTCACAAAAACCAGATAACCAAATAAATAAAATCATTTACCTTTGAAGAGCTTCTGATGTTTTCAATGAGGAGACTCTCAGTTACATACCAAATGCGCAGTGTTTCCTGAAAGCGTCTGTGTGTAGGAGAAATCGTTCCGTTTTCTACATTGCGTCTGGCTACCGAAACAAACCGAAAATTCAGTCACCTACAACGTAAAACTTTTTCCGGATTAACTACATAATATCGACCGAAACATGGCAAACGTTGTTTGGAATCAGTCCTCAAGGTGTTTTTTCACATATCTCTTCATTGACATGCAGTTCGTGGAAGCTTGCTTTCCTCTCTGTATCGCATGGAAAAATACTGGCAGGTGACTTTGCGCACCAATTTCGGCGCAGGACACCGGGCGGACACGTGGTAAATGTGGTCTCTTATGGTCAATCTTCCAATGATCTGCCCACAAATACGTCACAATGCTGCAGACACCTTGGGGAAACGACAGAAAGGGTTGACTCACTCCTCTTGCATTCACAGCCATATAAGGAGACCATAGAAAACAGAGCCTCAAAAATCCTTGTCATTTCCTGGATGCCATCTCATCTTGGTTTTGCCTGAAGCTCATGTTCTAGGGACGCACAGAGAATATCTTTGTATTTCTGGACACGTCAGAGTGTTTTCTTTCAAACGGTAGCAATTATATGCATAGTCGAGCATCTTTTTGTGACAAAATATCTTGTTTAAAACGGGAACGTTTTTCATCCAAAAATGAAATAGCGCCCCCATAGATGTAAGAGGTTAACAGTGTCCAAAGAAGGGCCAGAAGAATACTGAATGGTGTCGTCCGTGTAGAGGTGGATCAGAGAACCACCAGCAGCAAGAGCGACATCATTGATGTATTCAGAGTAAGAGTCGGTCCGAGAATTGAACCCTGTGGCACACCCACAGGGTTATGTATATGGCTTCAGGGTCTCTGCATATTTTAACGAGGGGGTTCCACGGAGCCCAATTCTGACTGACTTTAGCCCGCCTCATTAGTCTGTCCTGTATGTCTTGCCCCTGTTCTGGTATACTGCAGTCCCTGCCGGACTAGCAGCAACTTGATTTCCTATTAGACTGCCCAGTTGTTTGACTAACTCTGTTGGGCTTGCAACTGGGTTTGGCTCTCATTTTCACCCCTATGGGCTTCTGAGACTCTTTACTGTTATCATTGCCTGGTTGGCTACTGTTATGATGCTTTAGTTGACTACTGCTAACACTTGGTCCTCTAGTATCAACTGCTGAGTATCTAACAGGACTGGCTCTAGCACTATGTTCAAACATACTGGACAACTGACCCCCCTGCCCCATCTCAATGGTAATACCTTGTGCATCTCTCACAGTAACACCAACCCGAGTACCATGTACATTATTATCACCAACATCTAATACGTATTTTATCTCCTGATCTGGAATCTCATACAACTGAGGTGTACACAGCATATTATACAAAGTTCACCTTGCCCTCAAATGTTCTAAATGTGTGATGTCGATCCAGTTTCCGTCTGTTGATCCGAGTCATGGCACCAATTTGTAGAGATCTTTATATGTATCACAGAAGAACCAAGAAATGAAGAGCGACACCACGGCTGTCTTTTGGGTATTTTATATAGATCTGCAATGGTATTATGAAAAGTCAGGACAGGAATACATCAGTCTTCAATGCACCATCTGACAAGTTGTTCTCACTCTCTGTGTTTCCACAGACTAACACAATAACATTCATACATGAAGCCATAATTTATAGAAGAAAATAATAAACAATCTTCAATACAAAGACTGTATAATAGTAATTCTTAGACAATAGAACCATACCTACAGTGGTATGAGTACTTAAGCATATGAGTACTTTATAGTACTTAAGCATCGAATACATTGCAAGTCGAGGGATTTTCACAACACAACATTAGCCGGGCTATAAAAGTCTATTGTCCTGATAATCGGAATCATTTGCATGATGGGCTACATTCTTTATTATAACCACAATGTCACACATACCTTTCCTTTTAGAGTTTGGGAATTACAAATGTGCGCTTTATTTTTAGTTACATTGTTTTAGTTTGAACGTGCAGACTTTTTTTTCTTTAAATGGTTGTTTTATGTAGGATGCTACATGCTACATTTTTGACCAGTTGCAATTGTAAGTAGGCCTAATGAAAAGAAATCAGACTTCTATTAGGCTGTTAAGCCCCATAGCCTTCCTCAGC
>NW_027006970.1:0-2487 GCF_036934945.1 Oncorhynchus masou masou
AGTAGCTGGACAAGTATCCAATATATATAGAAAGAGAGAATGTCCACTCACCTTTTTACTGCTCCCAAATATAGTAGGCCTATGTTTTATGAACATATCCGGAATCATCTTTCAGATCAGATCACATTTACACATCTCCTGAAATTGCATTGCAAGGACGCCACTGACGTTTTCACCGTAAAACCAGGAAGGTGAATCATTCTAATATGTTTGGTTATAATAAAATTAAGAACAACAAGCAATCCTTATTTTAAACAACAACAACAACAATAAGTACAGTGCCTTGCAAAAGTATTTGTCCCGCTTGGCGCTTTTTCCTATTTTGTTGCATTACAACCTGTAATTTAAATGGATTTTTATTTGGATTTCATGTAATGGACATACACAAAATAGTCCAAATTGGTGAATTTGAAAGAAAAAAATACTTTTCAAAGAATTCTTAAGAATAAAAAATGGAAAAGTCGTGCACGCATATGTATTCACCCCCTTTGCTATGAAGCTCTTAAATAAGATCAGGTGCAACCAATTATCTTCAGAATTACCTTCATAATTACTTAGATTACACACAGGTGTACTTTAAGTATCACATGATCTGTCACATGATCTCAATATATATACACCAGTTCTGAAAGGCTCCAGAGTCTGCAACACCACTAAGCAAGGGACATCACCAAGCAAGCAGCACCACGAAGACCAATGATCTCTCCAAACAGGTCAGGGACAAAGTTGTAGAGAAGTACAGATCAAGGTTGGCAGACCAGGCAAGGAGGGCATTAATCAGAGAGGCAACAAAGAGACCAAAGAAAACCCTGAAGGAGCTGCAAAGCTCCACAGCGGAGTTTGGAGTATCTGTCCAAAGGACCACTTTAAGCCGTACACTCCACAGAGCTGAGCTTTACGGTAGAGTAGCCAGAAAAAAGCCATTGCTTAAATAAAAAATTAAGCACACTTTTGGTTTTCGCCAAAAGGCATGTGGGAGTCAACATATGGAAGAAGGTACTCTGGTCAGATGAGACTAAAATTGAGCTTTTTGGCCATCAAGGAAAACGCTATGCCTGGCGCAAACCCAACACCTCTCATCACCCCGAGAACATCACCCCCACAGTGAAGCATGGTGGTGGCAGCATCATGCTGTGGGGATGTTTTTCATCGGTCGGGACTGGGAAGCTGGTCAGAATTGAAGGAATGGTGGATGGGGCTAAATACATGGAATTCTTGAGGGAAACCTGTTTGTTTTCCAGAGATTTGAGACTTGGACGGAGGTTCACCTTCCAACAGGAGAATGACCCTAAGCATACTGCAAAAACAACACTTGAGTGGTTTAAGGGGAAACATTTAAATGTCTTGCAATGGCCTTGTCAAAGCCCAGACCTCAATCCAGATTGCTGTACACCAGCGGAACCCATCCAACTCGAAGGAGCTGGAGCAGTTTTGTCTTGAAGAATGGGTAAAAATCCCAGTGACTAGATATGCTAAGCTTATAGAGACGTACCCAAAGAGACTTGCAGCTGTAATTGCTGCAAAAGGTGGCTCTACAAAGTAGCGACTTTGGGGGGTGAATAGGTTTTTTGGTCTTATTTCTTGTTTGTTTCACAAATCAAATCAAATTATATTGGTCACATACACATAGGGTATGCAAACATTATATAAAGTGGCATTGTTTAAAGTGATTAGTGATACATTTATTACATCCAATTTTTATTGTTAAAGTGGCGAGAGATTTGAGTCAGTATGTTAGCAGCAGCCACTCAATGTTAGTGATGGCTGTTTAACAGTCTAATGGCCTTGTGATAGAAGCTGTTTTTCAGTCTCTCGGTCCCAGCTTTGATGCACCTGTACTGACCTCGCCTTCTGGATGATAGCGGGGTGAACAGGCAGTGGCTCGGGTGGTTGTTGTCCTTGATGATCGTTTTGGCCTTCCTGTGACATCGGGTGGTGTAGGTGTCCTGAAGGGCAGGTAGTTTGCCCCCGGTGATGCATTGTGCAGACCTCACCACCCTCTGGAGAGCTTTACAGTTGTGGGCGGAGCAGTTGCAATCGAGATGCTCTCGATTGTGCATCTGTAAAAGTTTGAGTGTTTTTGGTGACAAGCCAAATTTCTTCAGCCTCCTGAGGTTGAAGAGGCGCTGTTGTGCCTTCTTCACCATGCTGTCTGTGTGGGTGGACCATTTCAGTTTGTTCATGATGTGTGCGCCGAGGAACTTAACTTTCCAACTTCTCCACTACTGTTCCGTCGATGTGGATAGGGGGTGCTCCCTCTGCTCTTTCCTGAAGTCCACAATCATCTCCTTTGTTTTGTTGACGTTGAGTGTGGTGTCAGGTTATTTTCCTGACACTACACTTCGAGGGCCCTCACCTCCTCCCTTTAGGCCGTCTCGCCGTTGTTGGTAATCAAGCCTACCACTGTAGAGTCATCGGCAAACTTGCAGATTGGTCGGACCACGCGTTGAACAGACCTGAGCATGGGCGTTTCCTGTTTTAATTTCT
>NW_027006971.1:0-2486 GCF_036934945.1 Oncorhynchus masou masou
TATTCCAATATGATCAGATAAATAAAGCAATATTTTCTTATGGCTCTGTTCAGTAATCTTTTAATTTTCAACAGACACAAAAGACAAATTTCCTTTATATAAAAATCCCCATAACATGAACATTAAATGAAAGAAACCGGTATTCAAGGCACCATCAGTAGCCTATATTTTCTATTTTAGCAAAAGTGGGCTAAATTTACTTCAAAGAAAAAAAAACAATAGCAGCAATTTTCTATCATCCACTCAACTGAAATATTTTTAAAATATAATTGGATTGAAATACAATAAAATAAAGTGCAAAAATCTATTAATCAAAACAACACTTTGTTTAAGGAGAAGTAACATGCAGTGAAACAAATATTAAACTTTAACTTTTAAACTTGAACTGAGTAAAAACTCTAAATATGTGATTGCACAGTAATGTTCACTTGTTTGAGGTTGAGGGTGATACTTGGTGGTGTCCCATCTTTTCCACAAGTTCATCAATGTTCGGGTAATGCTCTGAGCTGAGGAAATCCTCAGAATTGAGTGGAGGTGTTCAGCAGTAAGTCGACTTCTGTGTGATGTTTTGTTCAGGTTCATCAAAGAAAAAAGTTGTTCACACAGGTATGTGCTGCCAAACATAGACAACGTTTGAGCAGCCTGGATGCGCAGCTGGGGCATTGTGTCGGGGAGGAAACGGGCGAACTCCGCAGCACCCACTGCCGCATATTTTGCCCTCAGTGCATCATTGCATTGGAGGTCAATCAACTCCATTTGGAGGTTTGGTGGTGAGCTTTCCACGTCAACAGCAAATGGGTTACCGAGCAGTTCCAACCTGCTTTTTTGTGCTTCAAAGTCAGCAAATCGGCGTCGAAAGTCAGCGGCAAGCATACCTATTTTATCAGCCAACTGTGCGCTCGGGAACGCACTGGTAGAGAGCTTCTCTTTCATGGTCTGGCAGCTGGGAAAGTGGCTCAAATTTTCTTTCCGCATCTGCGTCTCCCACAGAGTCAGTTTGGTTTTAAATGCCTTCACTGTACTGTACATATCAGAGATGACATGATCCCATTCCCTGCAGCTGCAAGTTCATTGCATTCAGATGACTCGTAATGTCACACAGAAAGCCATTTCACACAGAAACATTTCGCTCCTCGAGTTGTGTTGTGTCTTTCCTTTTGCTGTCCAAGAACAGACAAATCTCCTCACGAAGCTCGGAAACATCTTTGAAGCACCTTTCCTGGCTTAGCCATCACCTCTGTGTGATAAGGCAAATCACTCATGCTCCGCTTTCTAACTCCGTCAGAAATGCCTTGAACTGGCGGTGATTCAAACCTTTGGCTCTGATAAAGTTAACTGTGCGTGATGATGCTCATTACATGCTCCATTTTCAAGGCTTTTTACCTGTAGCTTCCTGGTGTATGATACAATGATAAGCTGTCAGCTCACCTGTCGCGTTTTCCTCTTGCATCTTTTCCGTATCTTCGCCACCAGTCCGCTCCTGTGTCCACACATCGCCATGAGTGCTCCGTCGGTTGTCAAACCCACGAGTTTTTCCCAAAGGCAGCTCCATCTCATTTACACATCTTGACACTCTTCATACAAATCATGCCCGTAGTTGTGCCATGCATAGGACGTAAAGCCAAAAACTCCTCTGTCACGCTTAGGCTGGGTCCACTCCGCGGATGAAAATTGACAGCTGGGCAATGTCAGAAATGTCGGTGCTCTCATCCACAGCCAAGGAATATGCAATGAAATCTTTTCCCTTTTTCTGACTGCTCTTTTAGATTGATGGACAACTGGTCTACTCTCTCGGCAATGGTGTTTCTGCTCAGACTCACATTTAAAAAGAGTTGCCTTTTTCTGGGCAAACTTCGTCACAAACTTTAATCATGCAGTTTTTGATGAAATCCCCCTCCGTAAATGGCCGGGCTGATTTAGCGATCTCTTCTGCCAAAATAAAACTGGCCTTGACAGCAGCCTGGCCTTGTGATTTGGCTTTTTTGAACAGAGCCTGTCGAGATTTGAGGCCTCGCTTTAATTCCTCTGCCTTTGTAGCCTTTGTTCCATGTCCATATTCTTGTTTTTGTCCGCGTGTTTCGTTTCATAATGTCGTCTCAGATTATACTCTTTCAGTACCGCCACACTTTCTCCACACAGAAGACACACAGGTTTTCCAGCTACCTCCGTGAACATATACTCCGACTCCCACCTTGTTTGAAACCCCGGTTCTCAGTGTCCACCTTCCGTTTTGCCATTTTTGATGGGTATCTGAAAGTTAATTTTACTGTGATGCTGACGACTGCTGTGCCAATAAATATTGAAATGAAGCAGCCTACTGCTCGGTGCGTCACCGTTGCATTGTGGGAAATGTAGTATTGGTGCGTGTAAAAGATCTGCGGGCTGCCGGCTTGCTGCGGTCTGCGGGGCCGGTTCTAATAATAAATCAAGATCATCCCAGGGGCCGTAAAACCTTCTCGCGGGCCGGATGTGGCCCGCGGGCCTTG
>NW_027006972.1:0-37500 GCF_036934945.1 Oncorhynchus masou masou
GTATCCATGCTTCTCCCCTATTTTATCCATGCTTCTCCTGCCCCTATTTTCAAGTATCCATGCTTCTCCTGCCCCCAAGTATCCATGCTTCTCCTGCCCCTATTTTCAAGTATCCATGCTTCTCCTGCCCCTATTTTCAAGTATCCATGCTTCTCCTGCCCCTATTTTCAAGTATCCATGCTTCTCCTGCCCCTATTTTCAAGTATCCATGCTTCTCCCGCCCCTATTTTCAAGTTTCCATGCTTCTCCCGCCTGTATTTAAGTTTCCATGTGTCTCCCGCCTGTATTTAAGTTTCCATGCTTCTCCCGCCTGTATTTAAGTTTCCATGCTTCTCCTGCCTGTATTTTCATCTTGCACTCATGCTTCAGATGATGGAAATGTTAACTCACTACCAGCGCTTTGAAAAGTTTCCTTTTAATTATACTTTCCTGTAGAGATTGTTTCACATTCCTAAAAATGAAAGTAAGTTCAAATATATTATGTATTTGACAATCTGGCTTGCTGAGGTCATGAGAAGAAACTTTCCTGATCCAAACGCTCATTAATGCCCGACATAGAAATCAATGCAATTCAACATTTGGTTTTCAGGCTCGTGTGCTAAAGTTAGCTGATTTTAGCCACACGGTTGTATTTACATAGACAAGTGTTGCTCCCTATTGGGTTGCACAAAAACAGTCAGTGGGAAGCCAGAATCTTAAATACAATTCAATCAACTTACTGTGCCGATGGGCAGGACAGTTGGTCATTATGACGGGGAATTTGAGACGAAATATCTAAATGAATGTTTCAAAACGTTCATCTGTTGTAGACCCATTTCCTCTCTGCTTACCTCATGCTTCAGTTGATAGAAATTTGACTGTTTTTCCAGAGCTGTAATTCCAGAGCTTCATCATGACCATGTTGGTGAGGCTAGCATGCCTGCGCAGTCTCCCTGTGTCCGGGCTGCGTCCTGTGTTGACCCAGGGCTCTCCAGCCCTGAGGAGCTCCACCCTGAAGAGCTGCCCGCCCCTCCTCAAGGTCCACCAGGTAACACATCAGGGATGGGCTTTTGACATTTTTGGACTGTTCCAACACTCACATTTTTACTAAAATAAAGTAAGACATTTATAGAACACAATGCCTCCACTGGGGGGAAAAATATGTGCACATTTATCTATATGCCAACAGTTTGTAAAAATGCCTTTAATGATCATAACCAGTACAGATAACATCCTAATTGTTAAATGGCCTCATATTTAAACAATAAAAGACAAGTACCATTTGTTTAATTTATTGAAACTGTAATATCAACTGGTTGACATTCAGGTGCATCAAAGCAGGGACCGAGAGACTGAAAAACAGCTTCTATCTCAAGGCCATCAGACTGTTAAACAGCCACCACTAACATTGAGTGGCTGCTGCCAACATACTGATTCAACTCCAGCCACTTAAATAATGGGAATTGATGTAAAATATATCACTAGTCACTTTAAACCATGCTACTTAATATAATGTTTACATACCCTACATTATTAATCTCATATGTATATGCTGTACTCTATCATTTACATTTACATTTAAGTCATTTAGCAGACGCTCTTATCCAGAGCGACTTACAAATTGGTGAATTCATCTAATGCATCTTTATGTAATACATGTATCACTAGCCACTTTAACTATGCCACTTTGTTTACATACTCATCTCATATGTATATACTGTACTCGATACCATCTACTGCATCTTGCCTATGCCGTTCTGTACCATCGCTCATTCATATCTTTATGTACATATTCTTTATCCCTTTACACTTGTGTGTGTATAAGGTAGTAGTTTTGGAATTGTTAGGTTAGATTACTCGTTGGTTATTACTGCATTGTCGGAACTAGAAACACAAGCATTTCGCTACACTCGCATTAACATCTGCTAACCATGTGTATGTGACAAATAAATTAGATTTGTATTATGGAACACAATATTCAATAAGGCAGTGATGTCATAAGTGCCGCTTGCTTGTAGAAGCATATGGCTGTGCAATGGAATAGCCTTGTTTTGTTAATTTAGCAGACAATATGCTCTTATTTCCCGAGGCCTTATCAGTCAAAACACCTATTTTATTGTAGAAAAAAAAGCCATTGTAATATTACAGAATAAAATAGAAGAGAATTTGAAACGGGGCTCAATTTGGTAAGTAGATAAAAAAAATTTTTTTAAATCAGGGTTACAAAACACAATTGTTCTTTTCAATATACAGCTGTTCAATGTAGAAAATTCCAAAGAGCATGTGGAATAAACTAAGTGGATTAGCAATTCCACATTGAGCGCTGCATGGGGATGAATTACGGCTATGACATCTGTTTGGTGAGTAGGCCTACGCTTAATGATTCTGATTTAAAATACGCTTGTTATGAATGTAATGTTAGCATATTTTCAGTGTGAAACCTGCCTATGTTTACCCCTGGCCTAGGCTATAAGCCTGCTAACCAATCCTGTTACCTACGCACTGTGGGATTTTGTTCCAACTAGGCACCACACCTTTTTATTTATTTTGTTTAACCTTTATTTAACTAGGAAAGTCAGTTAGGAACAAATTCTTATTTACAATGACTGCCAAACCCCGACAACGCTGGGCCGATTGTGTGCCGCCCTATTGGACTCCCAATCAATTGTTAAGTTCAGTTATTCCCTAAATTAAGCACAAGGTCTTCCAGGTCAGTTAAATCCAAAACGTAAAGCCAGGGGGGGACGAGCAGTTCGCAAAGTAAGGTCATCACTAGTTACCACAGCCACAAAGTCATAAACCCCGCCTATTTCTACAATTTGATCGGATTAAAATCCGATTTTAAACCTAACCCTCGACCATAACCTTAACCGCACTGCTAACCTTATGTCTAACCCTAACCTAACGAAGACCAAAATCACTTAAAATGATAATAATGCATTTTTACTATATAGCCAATTTTGACTTTGTGGCTGTGGTAACTAGTGACAACCGCAAAGTAGCCTAAGAGGAAAATAGACTGGACGCAGTTATTACCAACCTGCAGGTCGTTGTTGGAACACATATTCCCCAACTTCAGTCAACAAGTCCAGTTTGAGTTTGTGAATATGATGTCGGCATTTGGCAAGGTATTTATCTTGTGTATCAATCAAATGTATTTGAAATAAAAAATCTAAATAAACTGTATTAACATATCAACAAACAAAAGAGGAATAGTCACCTGCAAACAAGCACACATACAAACTATTTACATTGCCAGGAATCCTAAACAAACAAATCATATTCATTAGTAATACAACAAGTTTTAATTGCCTTTTTGTTTTTCATTTTAGTTCAAGTACTGCCATATTGTTTAAATTCATTTATAAAGTGAAAAAAGTTTAGGTTTTGAATTAGACCATTTGCATTTGTGAATATGAAATGTACCTAGTATTATTAGAAGTTGAATTAAATATACTACATCTTTATCTATATCAGAGTTTCTGAAATAAATAATTATATCAAAACCATTATATAGTACAAACGGTCCTATTTTTTTGGTAACAAAATTCTGTATGTCAATCTAAAAACATTCTACTATAAATACAGGCAAAAAACAAATGCAAAATGGTCTCCTTCTCCATTCCACAGAAATCACATTAATAGTCAACTTGAATCTTTCCAAAACATGTTTCACAGGATAAATTCTATGTAACATTTTAAATGAAAATGTATTCATTTTAAAATGTTTTACATCAGCAGATGTCACAAAGTGCTATACAGAAACCCAGCCTAAAACCCCAAACAGCAAGCAACGCAGATGTAGAATCAGTTAGACTAGTTTTTATAGGCGTTTATTTCTGTAGGTCTAACGGGAACTTGTGTATGCACGCTTGTTTAGAGGGAGTGGTTGGAAACACAGTTGAGTGAGTGAGACACCGAGCGGAAAGGGAATTTAGGTAGAAGAACTGTGGGATGCTTGGCTTGGTTTTCTTCTGTTTTGTCCTTACCAGTAATACAGATAGACATAAAATACAGAAATAAGTCATAAGATAACAAAGTTAATAAACACTAGATTAATTAATTACACTACACGAAGACACATGGTTGGAATTGATTGAGCCATACAGAACAACTCTTGTCTGTATGTAGTTGCTATATATCTGTTGAGTTTTCTCTGAGAGGGGGAGATGAAGAGAGACCAGTCTCTCTGCCCTGGTTTGTTATGCTGCTGATTTACTCCTTGGTTACCGACTTCTCCAGGTCGAAATGTTTTGGCCCCAAAGCGTGACGGTTTCTATAGCTACATACATTCCCATGCAGTCACAATGCTGGCACAGGCTCAATGATTCCTTGAATCTCTCCTAAGACTGCAAATATTTGGATATGTAAGTCGCCTAAGCCGGCAAATATTTGGATATGTGTAGCTTGTTTTGGAGGTGTGTTTTTTTTCCATATTTTCTCTGGTATTGACCCTGTCACGTTGGCACCCTCCAATGCCCCCTTCTTTGTCTCAGGGTCTTTAGCATGTCATGTTTCAGCTGGCATGTCTCGGGGTCTTTAGCATGTCATGTTTCAGCTGGCATGTCTCGGGGTCTTTAGCATGTCATGTTTCAGCTGGCATGTCTCGGGGTCTTTAGCATGTCATGTTTCAGCTGGCATGTCTCGGGGTCTTTAGCATGTCATGTTTCAGCTGGCATGTCTCGGGGTCTTTAGCATGTCATGTTTCAGCTGGCATGTCTCGGGGTCTTTAGCATGTCATGTTTCAGCTGGCATGTCTCGGGGTCTTTAGCATGTCATGTTTCAGCTGGCATGTCTCGGGGTCTTTAGCATGTCATGTTTCAGCTGGCATGTCTCGGGGTCTTTAGCATGTCATGTTTCAGCTGGCATGTCTCGGGGTCTTTAGCATGTCATGTTTCAGCTGGCATGTCTCGGGGTCTTTAGCATGTCATGTTTCAGCTGGCATGTCTCGGGGTCTTTAGCATGTCATGTTTCAGCTGGCATGTCTCGGGGTCTTTAGCATGTCATGTTTCAGCTGGCATGTCTCGGGGTCTTTAGCATGTCATGTTTCAGCTGGCATGTCTCGGGGTCTTTAGCATGTCATGTTTCAGCTGGCATGTCTCGGGGTCTTTAGCATGTCATGTTTCAGCTGGCATGTCTCGGGGTCTTTAGCATGTCATGTTTCAGCTGGCATGTCTCGGGGTCTTTAGCATGTCATGTTTCAGCTGGCATGTCTCGGGGTCTTTAGCATGTCATGTTTCAGCTGGCATGTCTCGGGGTCTTTAGCATGTCATGTTTCAGCTGGCATGTCTCGGGGTCTTTAGCATGTCATGTTTCAGCTGGCATGTCTCGGGGTCTTTAGCATGTCATGTTTCAGCTGGCATGTCTCGGGGTCTTTAGCATGTCATGTTTCAGCTGGCATGTCTCGGGGTCTTTAGCATGTCATGTTTCAGCTGGCATGTCTCGGGGTCTTTAGCATGTCATGTTTCAGCTGGCATGTCTCGGGGTCTTTAGCATGTCATGTTTCAGCTGGCATGTCTCGGGGTCTTTAGCATGTCGTGTTTCAGGGTCTTTAGCATGTCATGTTTCAGGGTCTTTAGCATGTCATGTTTCAGGGTCTTTAGCATGTCGTGTTTCAGGGTCTTTAGCATGTCGTGTTTCAGGGTCTTTAGCATGTCGTGTTTCAGGGTCTTTAGCATGTCATGTTTCAGGGTCTTTAGCATGTCATGTTTCAGGGTCTTTAGCATGTCATGTTTCAGGGTCTTTAGCATGGCATGTCTCAGGGTCTTTAGCATGTCATGTTTCAGCTGGCATGTCTCGGGGTCTTTAGCATGTCGTGTTTCAGGGTCTTTAGCATGTCATGTTTCAGGGTCTTTAGCATGTCGTGTTTCAGGGTCTTTAGCATGTCGTGTTTCAGGGTCTTTAGCATGTCGTGTTTCAGGGTCTTTAGCATGTCGTGTTTCAGGGTCTTTAGCATGTCGTGTTTCAGGGTCTTTAGCATGTCATGTTTCAGGGTCTTTAGCATGTCATGTTTCAGGGTCTTTAGCATGTCATGTTTCAGGGTCTTTAGCATGGCGTGTCTCAGGGTCTTTAGCATGTCGTGTTTCAGGGTCTTTAGCATGGCATGTCTCAGGGTCTTTAGCATGGCATGTTTCAGGGTCTTTAGCATGTCATGTTTCAGGGTCTTTAGCATGGCATGTCTCAGGGTCTTTAGCATGGCATGTTTCAGGGTCTTTAGCATGGCATGTCTCAGGGTCTTTAGCATGGCATGTCTCAGGGTCTTTAGCATGGCATGTTTCAGGGTCTTTAGCATGTCATGTCTCAGGGTCTTTAGCATGGCATGTCTCAGGGTCTTTAGCATGGCATGTTTCAGGGTCTTTAGCATGGCATGTCTCAGGGTCTTTAGCATGGCATGTTTCAGGGTCTTTAGCATGTCATGTTTCAGGGTCTTTAGCATGTCATGTTTCAGGGTCTTTAGCATGGCATGTTTCAGGGTCTTTAGCATGTCATGTTTCAGGGTCTTTAGCATGTAATTTTTCACATGCTTTGTGTAGTCTACCAATTACTTTTGGGCCCTTCCCAACAATGCAGAGAGGAAAATAAAAATAGTAATACTAGGATTGATAACTTGTCTATATACACGTGTTTCCAGCAGCCAGTCCACGTGCAGGGTTACGGGATAAAGTGACTCGGCAGCAGGATAGATAATAAACAGTAACATCAGCTAATGTGATGAGTCAAAATCGTTTGTGCAAAAAGGGTCAATGCAGGTAGTCCTGGTTAATTATTTACCAGTCTTATGGCTTGGGAGTATAAACTGTTTAGGATCCTATTGGTTACAGACTTCGTACGCTGGTACCGCTTGCCGTGTGGTAGCAGAGAGAACAGTATGACTTGGGTGGCACCGCCTGGTATAGAGGTCCTGGATGGTGTGGACCTCGGCCCCAGTGATGTACTGGGCTGTACGCACTTCCCTCTATAGAACCTTGCGGTCGGATGTCAAGCAGTTGCCATACCAAGCGGAGATGCAGCCAGTCAAAATGCTCTCAATGGTGCAGCTGTAGAACGTCTTGAAAATCTGAGGGCCAAGTCTTCTCAGCTCCCCCTCGGGAGGCTGAACAAATTTAATGATGGTGTTGGAACTATGAAAAAAATCAAAATCAAGTTTTATTTGTCACATACACATGGTTAGCAGATGTTAATGCGAGTGTAGCGAAATGCTTGTGCTTCCAGTTCCGACAATGCAGTAATAACCAACAAGTAATCTAACTAACAATTCCAAAACTAATTTCTTATACACAGTGTAAGGGGATAAAGAATATGTACATAAAGATATGAATGAGTGATGGTGCAGAGCAGCATAGGCAAGATACAGTAGATGGTATCGAGTACAGTATATACATATGAGATGAGTAAGTAAACAAAGTGGCATAGTTAAAGTGGCTAGTGATACATGTATTACATAAGGATGCAGTAGATGATAGAGTACAGTATATACGTATACATATGAGATGAATAATGTAGGGTATGTAAACATTATATTAGGTAGCATTGTTTAAAGTGGCTAGTGATATATTTTACACCCTTTCCCCATCAATTCCCATTGTTGAAGTGGCTGGAGTTGAGTCAGTGTGTTGGCAGCAGCCACTCAATGTTAGTGGTTGCTGTTTAACAGTCTGATGGCCTTGAGATAGAAGCTGTTTTTCAGTCTCTCGGTCCCAGCTTTGATGCACCTGTACTGACCTCGCCTTCTGGATGATAGCGGGGTGAACAGGCAGTGGCTCGGGTGGGTGTTGTCCTTGATGATCTTTGTGGCCTTCCTGTAACATCGGGTGGTGTAGGTGTCCTGGAGGGCAGATAGTTTGCCCCCGGTGATACGTTGTGCAGACCTCACTACCCTCTGGAGTGCCTTACGGTTGTGGGCGGAGCAGTTGCCGTACCAGGCGGTGATACAGCCCGCCAGGATGCTCTCGATTGTGCATCTGTAGAAGTTTGTGAGTGCTTTTGGTGACAAGCCACATTTTTTCAGCCTCCTGAGGTTGAAGAGGCGCTGCTGCGCCTTCTTCACGATGCTGTCTGTGTGAGTGGACCAATTCAGTTTGTCTGTGATGTGTATGCCGAGGAACTTAACTTACTACCCTCTCCACTACTGTTCCATCGATGTGGATAGGGGGGTGTTCCCTCTGCTGTTTCCTGAAGTCCACAATCATCTCCTTAGTTTTGTTGACGTTGAGTGTGAGGTTATTGTCCTGACACCACACTCCGAGGGCCCTCACCTCCTCCCTGTAGGCCGTCTCGTCGTTGTTGGTAATCAAGCCTACCACTGTTGTGTCGTCCGCAAACTTGATGATTGAGTTGGAGGCGTGCGTTGCCGCGCAGTCGTGGGTGAACAGGGAGTACAGGAGAGGGCTCAGAACGCACCCTTGTGGGGCCCCAGTGTTGAGGATCAGCGGGGTGGAGATGTTGTTGCCTACCCTCACCACCTGGGGGCGGCCCGTCAGGAAGTCCAGTACCCAGTTGCACAGGGCGGGGTCGAGACCCAGGGTCTCGAGCTTGATGATGAGCTTGGAGGGTACTATGGTGTTAAATGCCGAGCTGTAGTCGATGAACAGCATTCTCACATAGGTATTCCTCTTGTCCAGATGGGTTAGGGCAGTGTGCAGTGTGGTTGAGATTGCGTCGTCTGTGGACCTATTTGGGCGGTAAGCAAATTGGAGTGGGTCTAGGGTGTCAGGTAGGGTGGAGTTGATATGGTCCTTGACTAGTCTCTCAAAGCACTTCATGATGACGGAAGTGAGTGCTACGGGGCGGTAGTCGTTTAGCTCAGTTACAGGATGATAGTCATTTAGACAGGTTACCTTGGCGTTCTTGGGCAGAGGGACTATGGTGGTCTGCTTGAAACATGTTGGTATTGCAGACTGGGTCAGGGAGAGGTTGAAAATGTCAGTGAAGACATTTGCCAGCTGGTCAGCGCTTGCTCTGAGTACGAGTCTTGGTAATCTGAAGGTTAACCTGTTTAAAGGTGTCACATCAGCTACGTAGAGCATGATCACACAGTCCGAACAGCTTGTACTCTCATGCATGGTTCAGTGTTGCTTGCCTCGAAGCAAGCATAGAAGGTTTTTAGCTTGTCCGGTAGGCTTGCGTCAATGGGCAGCTCGCCGCTGGGTTTCCTTTTGTCATCTGTGAAAGATTGCTAACTCTGCCGACGAGCATCAGAGCCGGCGTAGCAGGATTCCATCTTAGTCCTATGTTGAAGCTTTGCCTGTTTTGATGGCTCGTCGGAGGTTGTGCTGGAATTTCTTATAAGCATTAGTGTCCCACTCCTCGATAGCAGCCACGGATTAGAAGCTCTTTTCGGTCACAGGAAACGCTGTATAAAAACAAAGTTACAATCAAAGCCACCAAAAATAGTCAAAATGGAAGAATCGGTCAAGAGCCTGTAAACCAGCTACTATCCATTTGTGCCGTTCTCTTGCTAGGCTCGCAATTGAATTAAAGGGCAACTACATCTGCCACATATATATTTATATATGTAGTTCCCAGACCTCCAAAGTGGCCTCCTGATGTGTTTTTAAGCATTTGTTGACTTAGAACATCCATTGTTTTTAGTTTTTCTATAAAAAGTGGGATTTGAGAGTGAAAACCCTGGAAAAAATAGGAAACCTTGAAAATGCTAAACTGGGGGAACTAAATTTACCCCCAAAATAAAACTGATTTTATAGGGCCCTTCATCTGTAGACTGACTGTTCAAAATGACTAACAATAAAACCATTTTCCAAGATGGTTCTGAACAGTCAATGTAAATATGATCTTTCCAAGTTGAAATGTCTTTTTTTTTACCTTTATTTAACCAGGCAAGTCAGTTAAGAACAAATTCTTATTTTCAATGACGGCCTGGGAACACTGGGTTAACTGCCTGTTCAGGGGCAGAACAACAGATTTGTACCTTGTCAGCTCGGGGGTTTGAACTTGCAACCTTTCGGTTTCTAGTCCAATGCTCTAACCACTAGGCTACACTGCCGCCCCATTTTGTGTATGGGTAGGCTACTTGCTCAGCCTGCAAATGAAAGATTAGCTTTCTGTGCCGGTTCTTTTCATTCAGGACAGTAGTTTTCCATTGGTACTGGGGTGCTCTGACACTGGCACATTTACCTGAATGTCAAGCCCTGCAAGGTCATGCAAATTGAAGTTGGCTAGTCATTATTAGCCTGGTTCTGTATGTAATGCAGGCACATTATGGGATACAGGTAATGACTAGAGCCCTGCCAGTACAGCTGATGATAATGGTGATGAATGGATCAGTTTTAGACTAGTGAATGCATTACGGGGGGGGGGGGTTCTACTAAGCTAACATATGGCGTTGTTTTAACATGGTCATACCAAGGATCATTTAGCTATTTCATTGAGTTCTAGGACCCTTAACATTACAAAAGATTCTCTCTCTCTCTCTTCATTCATATATTCTATTCATATTCATATATATATTCATGAATATGAATGAATGAGATGGAACATTGAATTGAGCCTTACTGCTATTAGCCCATAGAAACACATTGAATAACAACTTCATACATGGATAAACAGATAACCCATACATCTCAAACTGACACATTTTTATGGCGATTTAGAAAAATATATATTCATTAAAAATATATATTTTATTATGCTAATAAGATTTCTGCGGGGCTACGGACATCGACTCCTTTTTCTCTGAAAGACCCAACCTGTGGACAAATTGTATGTCTTCAATTGTAGGTCAACATGCTGTAATAATAACTGATTCTGTGTAATATTAACCTTTCATCAGGGCTATTCCACCAAATCCAGATTTGGTTTCCGTCGTGGGAAAACGGCCAAGGACCAGCTCCAACAGGCAGCTTTCGAACCAGCGACTGATACTGCCATCAGAAGTGACTATATTGACTTAATAAACCATTTTTAAAAAACGTCACCTCGTAACACAAGGGGGGCAGGATGGACCTGTCATGTAAACACAGGCCCGTCTCACACCCCTCACAGTTACATCATGAAGGCAGTGCCTTGTGCCGGTCAGCAGCAGGTTTTAACTGGTGTAAATGTGCTCTGTATTCCCTTGCAGTGGATAACATGGGCAGGATGTTCCTGGCTGGAGGGGCTGCTGTAGGCCTGGGAGCTCTGTGCTACTACGGACTAGGCATGTCCAATGAGATCGGTGCCATCGAGAGGGCAGTGTAAGTGCTAATGCTTCCATTGGTAGTGTGTATTGTACTAGTAGTGTCCCATGGTAGTGTGTGTGTTGTACGGGTATTATCCCATGGTAGTGTGTGTGTTGTACTGGTGTTATCCCATGGTAGTGTGTGTGTTGTACGGGTATTATCCCATGGTAGTGTGTGTGTTGTACTGGTGTTATCCCATGGTAGTGTGTGTGTTGTACTGGTGTTATCCCATGGTAGTGTGTGTTGTACTGGTGTTATCCCATGGTAGTGTGTGTGTGTTGTACTGGTGTTATCCCATGGTAGTGTGTGTGTTGTACTGGTGTTATCCCATGGTAGTGTGTGTGTTGTACTGGTGTTATCCCATGGTAGTGTGTGTGTTGTACTGGTGTGATCCCATGGTAGTGTGTGTGTTGTACTGGTGTTATCCCATGGTAGTGTGTGTGTTGTACTGGTGTTATCCCATGGTAGTGTGTGTGTTGTACTGGTGTTATCCCATGGTAGTGTGTGTGTTGTACTGGTGTTATCCCATGGTAGAGTGTGTGTTGTACTAGTAGTGTGTGTGTGTGTGTGTGTGTGTGTTGTACTGGTCTTATCCCATGGTAGTGTGTGTGTGTGTGGTACTAGTAGTGTAGTGTGTGTGTGTGTGTGTGTTGTACTAGTAGTGTGTGTGTGTGTTGTACTGGTGTTATCCCATGGTAGTGTGTGTGTTGTACTAGTAGTGTGTGTGTGTGTGTGTGTGTGTGTGTGTGTGTTGTACTGGTGTTATCCCAGGAAGTTAGTGGTTTAACAATTCAACTGGTATCAAGTGCATGTGTCATTGTTATTACTGAAGCTATTTCTGTGTGGTTCCATAGGTTTCACCACAACTCAAAGGAAAGTGTTACTGTATCTGTGTCCCAAATGGCACCATATTCCCTACAGAGTGCACTCAGAGCCCTAATGATTCCTGGTTGAGTATAGTGCCCTATGTTGGGAACAGGGTGCCTATTGTGCAGGTATATCAACTCGAGGTCGACCAACTCTGATTTTTCAACACCGATACCGATTATTGGAGGACCAAAAAAAGCCGATACCGATTAATCGGCAGATGTAAAAAAAAAAAATATATATATTTATAATAATGACATACAGCAATACTGAATGAACAATGAACACTTATTTTAACTTAATATAATACATCAATAAAATCAATTTACTTTCAAATAAATAATGAAACATGTTCAATTTTAAATAATGTAAAAACAAAGTGTTGGAGAAGAAAAAGTGCAATATGTAAAAAACTATAATTTCGAAAAGAAAATGTTTATTCTTTCAGTGAGATACGGAACTGTTCCATATTTAATCTAATGGGTGGCATCCATAAGTCTAAATATTGCTGTTAGATTGCACAACCTTCAATGTTGTCATAATTACGTAAAATTCTGGCAAATTAGTTTGAAACGAGGCAGGTGGCCCAAACTGCTGTATATACCCTGACTCTGCGTCCAATGAACGCAAGAGAAGTGACACCATTTCCCTAGTTTAATGTTGCCTGCTAACCTGAATTTCTTTTAACTAAATATGCAGGTTTAATAAAATATACTTCTGTGTATTGACTTTATAGTTAGGTACGATTGTGCTTTTTCACAATGCACTTTTGTTAAATCATTCCCCCTTTGGCGAAGTTGGCTGTCTTTGTTAGGAAGAAATAGTCTTCGCACAGTTCGCAACGAGCCAGGCGGCCCAAACTGCTGCCTGACTCTGTTGCACAGAACGCAAGAGAAGTGACACAATTTCCCTAGTTAAAAGAAATTCATGTTAGCAGGCAATATTAACTACATATGCAGGTTTAAAAATATATACTTGTTAATTTTATTCATTTTTAAGAAAGGCGTTGATGTTTATGGTTAGATACACACTGGTGCAGTGCTTTTTTTCGTGAATGTGGTACCAGTGGGATGGTAGCGTCCCACCTCGACAACAGCAAATGAAATTGCAGGGCGCCAAATTCAAAACAACCGAGATCCCATAATTAAAATTCCTCAAACATACAAGTATTATACACAATTTTAAAGATAAACTTGTAAATCCAAAGACTGTGTCCGATTTCAAAAAGGCTTTACGGAGAAAGCACACCATGCGATTATGTTAAGTCAGCGCCTAGTCACAGAAAACCATACAGGCATTTTCCAGCTAAGGAGAGGGCTCACAAAAGTCAGAAATAGCGATTAAATTAATCACTAACCTTTGATCTTCATCAGATGGCACTCACAGGACTTCATGTTACACAATAAATGTGTGGGTTTTTTTTCGATAAAGTTAATCTTTATGTCCAAAAACCTCAGTTGAAATTGGCGCGTTTTGTACAGTAATCACTGTCTCAAACAAACATCCGGTGAAAGTGCAGAGAGCCACGTCAAATTACAGAAATACTCATCATAAACATTGATGAAAGATACAAGTGTTAAACATACGAATACAGATAAACTTCTCCTTAATGCAACCGCTGTGTCAGATTTCAAAAAGGCTTTACGGAGAAAGCACACGATGCGATTATGTTAGGACAATAAATGTTCGATAATGTCCCTCTATGTCCAAAAACCTCAGTTTTGTAGGTGCGTTTAGTTCAGTCCAAAGGCACAATGCGCGCTGTCAACATCAAGACGAAAAGTAAAAAAAATACAACAAAACTTAGTAGAAACATGTCAAACAATGTTTAAAATCTATCCTCAGGTTGTTATTGTCATAAATAATCAATAATATTTCAACTGGACAAAAGCTTCGTCAATAGAAAAGGAGAAACAAGAAAGGCGCGCTCCCGATCACGTGCTTGGCTCATGTCTGTAAATGTCCACTGTTCACTCATTGAAAGTGCTGTATCTCCCTCATTTTTCAGAGTAAAATCCTGAAACAATGCCTAAAGACTGGCCACATGTAGAAGAAGCCATAGAGATCGTGAACTGGGTCCTAAGTCTTTGTATGGTGGATAGGCTTTCAATGGAAAAACAGATTTTGAAAATAATAGTACTTCCTTAGTTTTTCGCCTGCCATATCAGTTCTGTTATACTCACAGGCATTATTTTAACAGTTTTGGAAACGTTAGTGTTTTCTATATCCTAGCTTCTGGGCCTGAGTAGCAGACAGTTTAATTTGGGCACGCTTTTCATCCAAAATTCCAAATGCTGCCCCCTACCCTAGTGAAGTTAAATCACCCGTTTGGCGAAGGAGGCTATGATAAATTAACAGGCACCGCATTGACTATATGCAACGCAGGAAAGGCTAGTTAACCTAGTAATATCATCAACCATGTGTAGTAAACTAGTGATTATGTTAAGATTGATTGTTTTTTATAAGATACGTTTAATGCTAGCTAGCACCTTACCTTGGCTCCTTGCTGCACTCGCATAACAGGTAGTCAGCCTGCCATGCAGTCTCCTCGTGGAGTGCAATGTAATCGGCCATGATCGGTGTCCAGAAATGCAGATTACCGATTGTTATGAAAACTAAATCAGCCCTTATTAATCGGCCATTCCGATGAATCGGTCAACCTCTAATATCGACATGCTGTCCTCTGTAAATGTTTATTTTCCCTGTGTCTCCTGCCCCAGTATCTGGCCCCAGTACGTGAAGGACAGGATCCACTCGACCTACATGTACTTTGCAGGCAGTGTGGGGATGACAGCTCTGTCGGCTGTAGCCGTCAGCAGGACCCCAGCCCTCATGGGTGTCATGATGAGAGGATCCTGGCTGGTAATTCACATTTTATTATATCACCTGGATTTAAACCAGTCAAGACAGCTTGTTTTTAAAAAGTAGATTCAGCTAAATGACGTTGTCACGAGCAGCACCACAGATATTAAGATGAGCGAGATGCAAGACTTCACTCTCACACAGTCACACAAAGATCTGCCATTTGCATAGATTTAGCTTTACGCTGTTACAGCAGGGTAGCCAAGGGACCAGAACAGCAGGGTAGCCAAGGGACCAGAACAGCAGGGTAGCCGAGGGACCAGAACAGCAGGGTAGCCGAGGGACCAGAACAGCAGGGTAGCCGAGGGACCAGAACAGCAGGGTAGCCGAGGGACCAGAACAGCAGGGTAGCCGAGGGACCAGAACAGCAGGGTAGCCGAGGGACCAGAACAGCAGGGTAGCCGAGGGACCAGAACAGCAGGGTAGCCGAGGGACCAGAACAGCAGGGTAGCCGAGGGACCAGAACAGCAGGGTAGCCGAGGGACCAGAACAGCAGGGTAGCCGAGGGACCAGAACAGCAGGGTAGCCGAGGGACCAGAACAGCAGGGTAGCCGAGGGACCAGAACAGCAGGGTAGCCGAGGGACCAGAACAGCTGGGTAGCCGAGGGACCAGAACAGCTGGGTAGCCGAGGGACCAGAACAGCTGGGTAGCCGAGGACCAGAACAGCTGGGTAGCCGAGGGACCAGAACAGCTGGGTAGCCGAGGACCAGAACAGCTGGGTAGCCGAGGGACCAGAACAGCTGGGTAGCCGAGGGACCAGAACAGCTGGGTAGCCGAGGGACCAGAACAGCTGGGTAGCCGAGGGACCAGAACAGCTGGGTAGCCGAGGGACCAGAACAGCTGGGTAGCCGAGGGACCAGAACAGCTGGGTAGCCGAGGGACCAGAACAGCTGGGTAGCCGAGGGACCAGAACAGCTGGGTAGCCGAGGGACCAGAACAGCTGGGTAGCCGAGGGACCAGAACAGCTGGGTAGCCGAGGGACCAGAACAGCTGGGTAGCCGAGGGACCAGAACAGCTGGGTAGCCGAGGGACCAGAACAGCAGGGTAGCCGAGGGACCAGAACAGCAGGGTAGCCGAGGGACCAGAACAGCAGGGTAGCCGAGGGACCAGAACAGCAGGGTAGCCGAGGGACCAGAACAGCAGGGTAGCCGAGGGACCAGAACAGCAGGGTAGCCGAGGGACCAGAACAGCAGGGTAGCCGAGGGACCAGAACAGCAGGGTAGCCGAGGGACCAGAACAGCAGGGTAGCCGAGGGACCAGAACAGCAGGGTAGCCGAGGGACCAGAACAGCAGGGTAGCCGAGGGACCAGAACAGCAGGGTAGCCGAGGGACCAGAACAGCAGGGTAGCCGAGGGACCAGAACAGCAGGGTAGCCGTTACAGCTGGGTAGCCGAGGGACCAGAACAGCAGGGTAGCCGAGGGACCAGAACATCAGGGTAGCCGAGGGACCAGAACAGCAGGGTAGCCGAGGGACCAGAACAGCAGGGTAGCCGAGGGACCAGAACAGCAGGGTAGCCGAGGGACCAGAACAGCAGGGTAGCCGAGGGACCAGAACAGCAGGGTAGCCGAGGGACCAGAACAGCAGGGTAGCCGAGGGAACAGAACAGCAGGGTAGCCGTTACAGCTGGGTAGCCGAGGGACCAGAACAGCAGGGTAGCCGAGGGACCAGAACATCAGGGTAGCCGAGGGACCAGAACAGCAGGGTAGCCGAGGGACCAGAACAGCAGGGTAGCCGAGGGACCAGAACAGCAGGGTAGCCGAGGGACCAAAACAGCAGGGTAGCCGAGGGACCAGAACAGTGGAGAAGTTGAGCCTCACGCTTCAATGCTTTTAGTTGTTGTGGGAATTGACCCACTATGCTGTTAACTTTCTGCATCTATCGCTGAGTTTACCTTCAAGGAAATATTAGTTTTTACGATGACTATTGCCACTGGGCCAGTGACTAATGACTGAAAGTATATCTGCATCCACTGAATGTTAACCCTTAAAAAGGAACGTAGTGGTTTGAGGGCCCACCTAACCTCATTGTTTTGTGTTGATACGTCTCGTGCTGATTTTCAAACCATTGTGTAGGATTCCGAGACTTTTCAATAGCCACTGTGGGTATTTGTTTCTTGTTCAAATAATACAGACTTTTGTCATTTTTTTCACCAGGCTATTGGAGCTACCTTTGCAGCCATGATTGGAGCAGGCATGCTGGTCAGATCTATCTCTTATGACCAGAGCCCAGGAGCCAAACATCTAGCCTGGATGCTACATGCAGGTGTTGGACTGCTTCACCTTCTCACTTTACCAAGCATTAGTCAATTGAAACGTCCCACTTGCTCGTTTTCGCCACTAGAGGGCAGTACTATAAAGGTTCAGAATACCCACACTATGCAGCAGAGGTTGAATTGAATGGAACAGGGTTTTCTAGTACTTACTGACACCGGTGCTGTGCCTGTGAGAATATTCTGAGAAGACTTTTAAATACCACATCTGTTTTCTTTAAGTAGAACATCTTGTTACATATATAAAACCTCTTTATTTGGACCTCAGATGATAAATAGAATTGTAGCTAAAATCTGGTGCTTTTTCATGTTTGATGTATGTACATGGTCCCTTTAAAAAAAACTAACCTAATAAATAAATCCATCCATTTGTCCCTGTGTTTCCAGGTGTGATGGGAGCGGTCATAGCCCCCATGACTCTGCTAGGTGGGCCCCTGATGATGAGGGCAGCCTGGTACACAGCGGGCATAGTGGGGGGTCTGTCCACCGTGGCCATGTGTGCCCCCAGTGAGAAGTTCCTCAACATGGGAGGACCCCTGGCGGTGGGCTTCGGAGTCGTCTTCGCCTCCTCCATCGGTTAGTATCTTTAGATCAATAACCCTGGCTGTGGGTTTCAGTGGTCTCTAATGGTTAGTATCTTTAGATCAATAACCCTGGCTGTGGGTTTCAGTGGTCTCTAATGGTTAGTATCTTTAGATCAATAACCCTGGCTGTGGGTTTCAGTTTTCTCTACTAAACGGTTAGTATCTTTAGATCAATAACCCTGGCTGTGGATTTCAGTGGTCTCTAATGGTTAGTATCTTTAGATCAATAACCCTGGCTGTGGGTTTCAGTGGTCTCTAATGGTTAGTATCTTTAGATCAATAACCCTGGCTGTGGGTTTCAGTGGTCTCTAATGGTTAGTATCTTTAGATCAATAACCCTGGCTGTGGGTTTCAGTGGTCTCTACTAAACGGTTAGTATCTTTAGATCAATAACCCTGGCTGTGGGTTTCAGTGGTCTCTAATGGTTAGTATCTTTAGATCAATAACCCTGGCTGTGGGTTTCAGTGGTCTCTAATGGTTAGTATCTTTAGATCAATAACCCTGGCTGTGGGTTTCAGTGGTCTCTAATGGTTAGTATCTTTAGATCACGAAACGGTTCGTAGGCGTTTCTTCAGTCTGTTTTATTATGGTCTAATTCACAAAGGAACATAAAATGCAGGTATGTCAACAACATACTTTTCGAGGACAACTAAATGGTTATTGCCTTTAAAGTGTTTGTCAATGGAAAACAACATGGTAGACGGACATCAATGGAAAACAACACGGTAGACGGACATCAATGGACAACAACATGGGAGACGGACATCAATGGAAAACAACGCGGTAGACGGACATCAATGGACAACAACATGGTAGACGGACATCAATGGGAAACAACGCGGTAGACGGACATCAATGGGAAACAACGCGGTAGACGGACATCAATGGAAAACAACACGGTAGACGGACATCAATGGAAAACAACACGGTAGACGGACATCAATGGAAAACAACACGGTAGACGGACATCAATGGGAAACAACACGGTAGACGGACATCAATGGAAAACAACACGGTAGACGGACATCAATGGAAAACAACACGGTAGACGGACATCAATGGAAAACAACACGGTAGACGGACATCAATGGAAAACAACACGGTAGACGGACATCAATGGAAAACAACACGGTAGACGGACATCAATGGGAAGCAACACGGTAGACGGACATCAATGGGAAGCAACACGGTAGACGCACATCAATGGAAAACAACACGGTAGACCGTAGCCTTTTGTTTCATCAAACCCAGTACATTGTTAGTGGAGTATTGAAGATGCCAGTGTGCTGCAGTTTCTTCTTTTTCAAATAGCATTATTTAGGATCTGGTTCTCTGGTGACAAACACCCTTGACACATAATTTCCCCTCAGTTATTAATTGAGCTTGAGGACATGGTGCTAATGTAATGTCCTCTCCACTCTCTCTGTCCCCAGGCTCAATGTTCCTGCCCCCTACCTCAGCGATGGGAGCAGGCCTCTACTCCATCGCTATCTACGGAGGTCTGGTCCTCTTCAGCATGTTCCTGCTCTACGACACCCAGAAGGTCATCAAGAGGGCGGAGACGTACCCCATGTACGGGATGCAGAAATACGACCCCATCAACTCGTAAGTGGCTGTCTGATTTCTGTTCCTTACTGTTTAAACAGAGAGTCAACTGGTCCAGTTCTGTTCCTTACTGTTTAAACAGATAGTCAACTGGTCCAGTTCTGTTTCTTACTGTTTAAACAGATTGGACCTTTTATTTAACTTAACTTGGCAAGTCAGTTAAGAACAAATTCTTATTTTCAATGACGGCCTAGGAACAGTAGGTTAACTGCCTGTTCAGGGGCAGAACAACAGATTTGTACCTTGTAAGCTCGGGATTTGAACTTTCAACCTTTCGGTTACTAGTCCAACACTCTAACCACTAGGCTACCTGCCGCCCCAGATATGAAGTCAACTGGTCCAGTTCTGTTCCTTACTGTTTAAACAGAGAGTCAACTGGTCCAGTTCTGTTCCTTACTGTTTAAACAGAGAGTCAACTGGTCCAGTTCTGTTCCTTACTGTTTAAACAGAGAGTCAACTGGTCCAGTTCTGTTCCTTACTGTTTAAACAGATAGTCAACTAGTCCAGTTCTGTTCCTTACTGTTTAAACAGAGAGTCAACTGGTCCAGTTCTGTTCCTTACTGTTTAAACAGAGAGTCAACTGGTCCAGTTCTGTTCCTTACTGTTTAAACAGATAGTCAACTAGTCCAGTTCTGTTCCTTACTGTTTAAACAGAGAGTCAACTGGTCCAGTTCTGTTCCTTACTGTTTAAACAGATAGTCAACTAGTCCAGTTCTGTTCCTTACTGTTTAAACAGAGTCAACTGGTCCAGTTCTGTTCCTTAGTGTTTAAACCGAGAGTCAACTGGTCCAGTTCTGTTCCTTACTGTTTAAACAGAGTCAACTGGTCCAGTTCTGTTCCTTACTGTTTAAACAGAGAGTCAACTAGTCCAGTTCTGTTCCTTACTGTTTAAACAGAGTCAACTGGTCCAGTTCTGTTCCTTAGTGTTTAAACAGTCAACTGGTCCATTCATCCTGTTATTGTTTTATTTCTATGTCCTGCTTTGATATATATGCTGAACAGAAATATAAACGCAACATGTAAAGTGTTGGTCCTTTGTTTCATGAGCTGAAATGGAAGAGTCCCAACATGTTCCATATGTACAAAAAAGCGTATTACTCTAAAATGTTGTGCACAAATTTGTTTACATCCCTGTTAGTGAGCATTTCTCCTTTTCCAACATAATCCATCCACCTGACAGGTGTGGCATATCAAGAACCTTGTGCTGGGGACAATAAAAGGCCACTCTAAAATGTGCAGTTTTGTCACACGACACAATGCCACAGATGTCTCAAGTTTTGAGGGAGTTTGCAATTAGCATAGTGACTGCAGTAATGTACATTCAAGCTTTTGCCAGATAATTGAATGTTAATTTCTCTACCATAAGCCACCTCCAATGTCGTTGACAGTACGTCCAACCGGAGACCACGTGTAACCATGCCAGCCCAGGACCTCCACATCCGGCCTCTTCACCTGTGGGATCGTCTGAGACCAGCCACCCGGGCAGCTGATGAAACTGGGGGTTTGCACAACCAAAGAATTTCTGCACAAACTGTCAGAAACCATCTCAGGGAAGCTCATCTGTGTGCTCGTCGTCGTCACCAGGGTCGTGACCTGACTGCAGTTCGGCATCATAACTGACTTCAGAGTGCAAAATGCTCACTTCAGTGGCCATTGGTGCGCTGGAGAAATGTGCTCTTCACGGATGAATCTCTGTTTCAACACACGGGCAGATGGCAGGCAGCATGTATGGTGTCGAGTGGGTGAGCGGTTTGCTGATGCCAACATTGTGAACAGAATGCCCCATGGTGGAGGTGGGGTTGTGGTATGTGTTGGCATAAGCTACGGACAACCAACACAATTGCGTTTTATTGATGGCACATTGACATTGTCGTGCCATTCATCCGCCGCCATCACCTCATGTTTCAGCATGATAATACACAGCCCCATGTTACATCTGTACGCAATTCCTGGAGGCTGAACATGCCCATTCTGCCATGGCCTGCATACTCACCAGACATGTCACCCATTGAGCATGTTTGGGATGCTCTGGATCGACGTGTACGACAGCTTGTTCCAGTTCCCGCCAATATCCAGGAACTTAGCACATCCATTGAAGAAGAGTGGAGCAACATTCCACAGGCCACAATCAATAGCCTGATCAACTCTATGTGAAGGACATGTGTCGCGCTGCATGAGGCAAATGTCACACCAGATACTGACTGGTTTTATGATCCATGCCGTACCTTTTTATTTTTTAAGGTATCTGTGACCAACAGATGAATATCTGTGTTCCCGGTTATGTGGAATCCATAGATCAGGACCTAATGAATTTATTTCAGTTAAATAAATTTCCTTATATGAACCGTCACTCAGTAAAATCTTTGACATGGTTTTGTTCAGTGTAGAATACCACTATGATGCAGTATAATACTGTAGAATACCACTATGATGCAGTATAATACTGTAGAATACCACTATGATGCAGTATAATACTGTAGAATACCACTATGATGCAGTATAATACTGTAGAATACCACTATGATGCAGTATAATACTGTAGAATACCACTATGATGCAGTATAATACTGTCAGTACCACTATGATGCAGTATAATACTGTCAGTACCACTATGATGCAGTATAATACTGTAGAATACCACTATGATGCAGTATAATACTGTAGAATACCACTATGATGCAGTATAATACTGTAGAATACCACTATGATGCAGTATAATACTGTAGAATACCACTATGATGCAGTATAATACTGTAGAATACCACTATGATGCAGTATAATACTGTAGAATACCACTATGATGCAGTATAATACTGTAGAATACCACTGTGATGTAGTATACTACTGTCCTAATATACTAAATACATTATGATTCAGTATATTACACTAGATACCATTGATAGTCTAATTCTGGCCGACTATACAGTATACTGTCCTACTACAATAATTACCATTTATGATTCAGTATATTACACTAAATACCATTGATACAGTATAATTCTGGCCTACTATACAGTAGAATACTGGCCTAGTGGTGTTTATCCTGTCTTGTATTGTGATATATGAAGCTGACGGTTGGTGCTCTGTGGTGTTATCCTGTCTTGTATTGTGATATATGAAGCTGACGGTTGGTGCTCTGTGGTGTTTATCCTGTCTTGTATTGTGATATATGAAACTGACGGTTGGTGCTCTGTGGTGCTATCCTGTCTTGTATTGTGATATATGATGCTGACGGTTGGTGCTCTGTGGTGTTTATCCTGTCTTGTATTGTGATATATGATGCTGACGGTTGGTGCTCTGTGGTGTTATCCTGTCTTGTATAGTGATATATGAAGCTGACGGTTGGTGCTCTGTGGTGTTATCCTGTCTTGTATTGTGATATATGAAGCTGACGGTTGGTGCTCTGTGGTGTTATCCTGTCTTGTATTGTGATATATGATGCTGACGGTTGGTGCTCTGTGGTGTTATCCTGTCTTGTATTGTGATATATGAAGCTGACGGTTGGTGCTCTGTGGTGTTATCCTGTCTTGTATTGTGATATATGATGCTGACGGTTGGTGCTCTGTGGTGTTATCCTGTATTGTATGGTGATATATGAAACTGACGGTTGGTGCTCTGTGGTGTTATCCTGTCTTGTATGGTGATATATGATGCTGACGGTTGGTGCTCTGTGGTGTTATCCTGTCTTGTATGGTGATATATGATGCTGACGGTTGGTGCTCTGTGGTGTTATCCTGTCTTGTATGGTGATATATGAAGCTGACGGTTGGTGCTCTGTGGTGTTATCCTGTCTTGTATGGTGATATATGAAACTGACGGTTGGTGCTCTGTGGTGTTATCCTGTCTTGTATGGTGATATATGAAACTGACGGTTGGTGCTCTGTGGTGTTATCCTGTCTTGTATTGTGATATATGATGCTGACGGTTGGTGCTCTGTGGTGTTATCCTGTCTTGTATTGTGATATATGAAGCTGACGGTTGGTGCTCTGTGGTGTTATCCTGTCTTGTATTGTGATATATGAAGCTGACGGTTGGTGCTCTGTGGTGTTATCCTGTCTTGTATTGTGATATATGAAACTGACGGTTGGTGCTCTGTGGTGTTATCCTGTCTTGTATTGTGATATATGAAGCTGACGGTTGGCGCTCTGTGGTGTTATCCTGTCTTGTATTGTGATATATGAAGCTGACGGTTGGCGCTCTGTGGTGTTATCCTGTCTTGTATTGTGATATATGAAGCTGACGGTTGGTGCTCTGTGGTGTTATCCTGTCTTGTATTGTGATATATGAAGCTGACGGTTGGTGCTCTGTGGTGTTATCCTGTCTTGTATTGTGATATATGAAACTGACGGTTGGTGCTCTGTGGTGTTATCCTGTCTTGTATTGTGATATATGAAGCTGACGGTTGGTGCTCTGTGGTGTTATCCTGTCTTGTATTGTGATATATGAAGCTGACGGTTGGCGCTCTGTGGTGTTATCCTGTCTTGTATTGTGATATATGAAGCTGACGGTTGGTGCTCTGTGGTGTTATCCTGTCTTGTATTGTGATATATGAAGCTGACGGTTGGTGCTCTGTGGTGTTATCCTGTCTTGTATTGTGATATATGAAGCTGACGGTTGGTGCTCTGTGGTGTTATCCTGTCTTGTATTGTGATATATGATGCTGACGGTTGGTGCTCTGTGGTGTTATCCTGTCTTGTATTGTGATATATGATGCTGACGGTTGGTGCTCTGTGGTGTTATGATGCTGACGGTTGGTGCTCTGTGGTGTTATCCTGTCTTGTATTGTGATATATGATGCTGACGGTTGGTGCTCTGTGGTGTTATCCTGTCTTGTATTGTGATATATGAAGCTGACGGTTGGTGCTCTGTGGTGTTATCCTGTCTTGTATGGTGATATATGAAGCTGACGGTTGGTGCTCTGTGGTGTTATCCTGTCTTGTATTGTGATATATGATGCTGACGGTTGGTGCTCTGTGGTGTTATCCTGTCTTGTATTGTGATATATGAAGCTGACGGTTGGTGCTCTGTGGTGTTATCCTGTCTTGTATTGTGATATATGATGCTGACGGTTGGTGCTCTGTGGTGTTATCCTGTCTTGTATTGTGATATATGAAGCTGACGGTTGGTGCTCTGTGGTGTTATCCTGTCTTGTATTGTGATATATGATGCTGACAGTTGGTGCTCTGTGGTGTTATCCTGTCTTGTATTGTGATATATGAAGCTGACGGTTGGTGCTCTGTGGTGTTATCCTGTCTTGTATTGTGATATATGATGCTGACGGTTGGTGCTCTGTGGTGTTATCCTGTCTTGTATTGTGATATATGAAGCTGACGGTTGGTGCTCTGTGGTGTTATCCTGTCTTGTATTGTGATATATGAAGCTGACGGTTGGTGCTCTGTGGTGTTATCCTGTCTTGTATGGTGATATATGAAGCTGACGGTTGGTGCTCTGTGGTGTTATCCTGTCTTGTAGGTGCATGGGGATCTACATGGACACTCTG
Organism: Oncorhynchus masou masou; assembly: GCF_036934945.1. Lineage (NCBI taxonomy): Eukaryota > Metazoa > Chordata > Actinopteri > Salmoniformes > Salmonidae > Oncorhynchus > Oncorhynchus masou. The sequence continues at coordinate 24,846 of NW_027006972.1, forward strand.
AACATCTTCATGAGGATGGTGATGATTCTGTCCGGAGGCGGAAACAGAAAGAAATGAAGGCGTTCCAGTCTGACTTCACATCTTCGTTAAACCTTCAAACTTCCACAGAGTTGAACAACAACGATATGTTCTACAATTAGCACCATACACCAGCTGTTACCTACTTTTTTAGTTTGAAAACATATTTTCAACTGACACAATAAAAAATGTGTTGCTTTTGTGTGAAGAAGAGGATTGTAATTTCCTAGAGCATATTGACACTCATCCAAGTAAGGAAGACATCTTGCTCTGTTCCATATTCAGAATGTTAAAAAATATGGTTTTGTCTTGATTCTGACAGAGGCATATTTTTAGTTCAAGTCAGGATTGTTCATGGGGATATCTGTCAACATCACAGATCGCCCCTCAGTCTCCTTCTCTAATTGTTCCTTTATATTTTATATTTATTTTCACTTGAGGTGGGTGTTCCCATTCCTGACAAGCAAGACAAAGCTGGGCAAACATATTTATATCATCCCTCAACCTTGTACTTCTTCTAGCCTCCACACATACAATACGTGTGACTATGTGCTTAACTCCTTGACAGAGACTGAACTTGGATGCGTTGTATCGGGCCGAGCCTTGGATGTATCGGGCCGAGCCTTGGATGGGTGGTGCTTTGACATGTTTCTGTTAGAATGAAAGTGATTGAATGTGATCAACGCTGTTCTGGTGGTATTCAATAAAAGTGAAAGAGAATGCAGTTGGTGTTTTTATGTTGAGCTATTTCATGAAAACAAATGGACATTTTGGGAGCATATTGATCAGTGTTATTCCCTGAATAATTTGTGTGATACTGTCGAGGCTCGTCTGGACTGTTTTCAGTAACATCTTGGGTCAGGAGAATCTCCGTGAAGTAACAGTACGAGGAAAATATCACCTTTTATTCCACCATTTACATGTACCAGGAGGAAAGCCCTTCTGGATAAAGATCACTGATAGGAGGAAAGCCCTTCTGGATAAAGATCATTGATAGGAGGAAAGCCTAACCCTTCTGGATAAAGATCACTGATAGGAGGAAAGCCTAACCCTTCTGGATAAAGATCACTGATAGGAGGAAAGCCCTTCTGGATAAAGATCACTGATAGGAGGAAAGCCCTTCTGGATAAAGATCATTGATAGGAGGAAAGCCTAACCCTTCTGGATAAAGATCACTGATAGGAGGAAAGCCCTTCTGGATAAAGATCACTGATAGGAGGAAAGCCTGACCTGTATGGATAAAGGAGATCACTGATAGGAGGAAAGCCTGACCTGTATGGATAAAGGAGATCACTGATAGGAGGAAAGCCCTTCTGGATAAAGATCACTGATAGGAGGAAAGCCTGACCTGTATGGATAAAAGGAGATCACTGATAGGAGGAAAGCCTGACCTGTATGGATAAAAGGAGATCACTGATAGGAGGAAAGCCTGACCTGTATGGATAAAGGAGATCACTGATAGGAGGAAAGCCTCACCTGTATGGATAAAGGAGATCACTGATAGGAGGAAAGCCTGACCTGTATGGATAAAGGAGATCACTGATAGGAGGAAAGCCTGACCTGTATGGATAAAGGAGATCACTGATAGGAGGAAAGCCTCACCTGTATGGATAAAGGAGATCACTGATAGGAGGAAAGCCTGACCTGTATGGATAAAGGAGATCACTGATAGGAGGAAAGCCTGACCTGTATGGATAAAGGAGATCACTGATAGGAGGAAAGCCTCACCTGTATGGATAAAAGGAGATCACTGATAGGAGGAAAGCCTGACCTGTATGGATGAAGGAGATCACTGATAGGAGGAAAGCCTCACCTGTATGGATAAAGGAGATCACTGATAGGAGGAAAGCCTGACCTGTATGGATAAAGGAGATCACTGATAGGAGGAAAGCCTGACCTGTATGGATAAAGGAGATCACTGATAGGAGGAAAGCCTGACCTGTATGGATAAAGGAGATCACTGATAGGAGGAAAGCCTGACCTGTATGGATAAAGGAGATCACTGATAGGAGGAAAGCCTGACCTGTATGGATAAAGGAGATCACTGATAGGAGGAAAGCCTGACCTGTATGGATAAAGGAGATCACTGATAGGAGGAAAGCCTGACCTGTATGGATAAAGGAGATCACTGATAGGAGGAAAGCCTGACCTGTATGGATAAAGGAGATCACTGATAGGAGGAAAGCCTGACCTGTATGGATAAAGGAGATCACTGATAGGAGGAAAGCCTGACCTGTATGGATAAAAGGAGATCACTGATAGGAGGAAAGCCTGACCTGTATGGATAAAAGGAGATCACTGATAGGAGGAAAGCCTGACCTGTATGGATAAAGGAGATCACTGATAGGAGGAAAGCCTGACCTGTCTGGATAAAGGAGATCACTGATAGGAGGAAAGCCTGACCTGTATGGATAAAGGAGATCACTGATAGGAGGAAAGCCTCACCTGTATGGATAAAGGAGATCACTGATAGGAGGAAAGCCCTTCTGGATAAAGATCACTGAGGAGGAGAACCTAAACTGGATGGTGTTCAGAGATAGATGGGAGGGGTTGAGGGGAGCTGAAGGATGGGACTAAAAACAAACAAAAGATAACTAGTGTAAGATATACTGTGTCCATGAAATGTATATAGTATGTACAAGCTGGAAGTAGAAACGTACTTGTTGTCCATTCCTCCAGTTAGGGGATGGGTAGTAGGGTTATCATATATTATAGTAGAATCAGATTTAAAAAGCAGGTAAAAATACACCCTATGGACCACTAGAACTGTGAAGTAACCCGAACATAGGCACATGCACACACACATGATAACATACACATGTACACATAGATATGTGGTAGTGGAGTAGGGGCCTGAGGGCACACAGTGTATTGTGAATTCTGTAATGAATGTATTGTAATGTTTTTTTTAAATTATTGCATTTCTGCCTTGGCAGCAGCTAATGGGGATCCATAATAAATACAAATACCACAGGCTGTGGACACCACACGGTAGGCCCTGGACACTACACCACACGGTAGGCTCTGGACACCACACGCCAGGCCCTGGACAGCACACGCCAGGCCCTGGACACCACACGCCAGGCCCTGGACACCACACGCCAGGCCCTGGACACCACACGCCAGGCCGTAGACACCACAGGGCAGGCCCTGGACACCACACCACACGGTAGGCCCTGGACACCACACGCCAGGCCCTGGACAGCACACGCCAGGCCCTGGACACCACACACCAGGCCGTGGACACCACACGGTAGGCCGTGGACACTACACCACACGCCAGGCCCTGGACACCACACACCAGGCCGTGGACACCACACGCCAGGCCGTGGACAGCACACGCCAGGCCGTGAACACCATGGTCGGGGCAAGCATCAGTCAAAACCAGACTCAGCTTAGAGGAGGTGGTGCAACACCGGGGGCTAGTTGCTCGCTGGCCTCTACCACGTTTCCTTGGCCTCTTATCTGAAAGGACTGGATAGGTGGAAGAACAGCCTTATTACTATGGACTACTGGAGGACCAGTGACTAATTAGTCATGGTTGGTTTTGTAATGCATACACATTTTTGTGCACAAATGGGAGTTTATCGATTTTACTGTCTGGATTTCATTAATACAATCAGATGGAAGGAAAAGCAGGAAATACACTTAGATCAGAACATCACAGTATCAGAACATCAGAACATAACAATATCAGAACATCAGAACATCATAATATTACAACATCAGAACATCACAACATCAGAACATCACAACATCAGAACATAACAATATCACAACATCATAACATCAGAACATCACAGTATCAGAACATCATAATATCAGAACATCAGAACATCAGAACATCACAGTATCAGAACATCACAATATCAGAACATCAGAACATCACAGTATCAGAACATCACAATATCAGAACATCACAACATCAGAACATCACAACATCAAAACATCACAGTATCAGAACATCACAATATCAGAACATCATAACATCAGAACATCACAACATCAGAACATCACAACATCAAAACATCACAGTATCAAAACATCACAGTATCAGAACATCACAACATCAGAACATCACAGTATCAGAACATCACAATATCAGAACATCAGAACATCACAGTATCAGAACATCATAATATCAGAACATCACAATATCAGAACATCACAACATCAGAACATCATAATATCAGAACATCACAATATCAGAACATCAGAACATCACAGTATCAGAACATCACAACATCAGAACATCACAATATCAGAACATCACAATATCAGAACATCACAACATCAGAACATCAGAACATCACAGTATCAGAACATCACAACATCAGAACATCACAACATCAGAACATCACAATATCAGAACATCACAACATCAGAACATCACAGTATCAGAACATCACAACATCAGAACATCACAACATCAGAACATCACAACATCAGAACATCACAATATCAGAACATCACAACATCAGAACATCACAACATCAGAACATCACAATATCAGAACATCACAATATCAGAACATCACAATATCAGAACATCACAACATCAGAACATCACAACATCAGAACATCATAATATCACAGCATCAAAATATCAGAACATCAAAATATCACAGCATCAAAATATCAGAACATCAAAATATCAGAACATCAGAACTACATAATATATAATGAACTGGATTGATAGTTTTGATGTGTCTTTATACATCAACATGTAGTTTACATGGCCTTCTGTAATTAACCACTGTGGAAACTGTCTCTAGGCAACGCTGGTGATATCAATGCAGATCAGACATGTGTTTAGATAGTAGATGATTGTGTGGGTTTTGGTTGGTAATCACCGTCTCTGTCTGTATTGGATACGTCTTGTTTCTGTCAACTTCAACTAACAACTGTTAAAGCCTCCATTGATGTACAGTACTCATTTCCTGGAAGTTAATTTGGTAACATCCTACGTAGTCCTCTCCTTCTGTATATCCCTCTGGGGCAGTTGAGATCTTTGTCTCTGATTACATTCTAAATGGAACCCTATTCCCTATATATAGTGCACTACTTTAGACCAGGGCTGGCACCCTGTTCCCTATATATAGTGCACTACTTTAGACCAGAACCCTATTCCCTACATATAGTGCACTACTTTAGACCAGGACCCTATTCCCTATATAGTGCACTACTTTAGACCAGGGCTGGCACCCTATTCCCTACATATAGTGCACTACTTTAGACCAGGGCTGGCACCCTATTCCCTACATATAGTGCACTACTTTAGACCAGGGCTGGCACCCTATTCCCTACATATAGTGCACTACTTTAGACCAGGGATTGCACCCTATTCCCTACATATAGTGCACTACTTTAGACCAGGGCTGGCACCCTATTCCCTACATATAGTGCACTACTTTAGACCAGGGCTGGCACCCTATTCCCTACTTATAGTGCACTTCTTTAGACCAGGGCTAGCACCCTATTCCCTATATATAGTGCACTACTTTAGACCAGGGATGGCACCCTATTCCCTACATATAGTGCACTTCTTTAGACCAGGGCTGGCACCCTATTCCCTACATATAGTGCACTTCTTTAGACCAGGGCTGGCACCCTATTCCCTATATATAGTGCACTACTTTAAACCAGGGCTGGCACGCTATTCCCTACATATAGTGCACTACTTTTGACAGAGCTCTATGGGTAATAGGGCACCAATTTGGAACGTAGACTTGGTCTTAATTCATTACATTCAGCAACAAATCAGTTTGTCCCTCTAATCAAGAGCAGGAAGTGATGATGCACTGTACGCTGGTTCCCCAGGAATGACATCTTTTCATCTTTTCCAGAACTTTCCTCTTCTCACCATCCGTCTGTCGCCCAGATTACTGGTGACATTTGTTGAGCCGAGTTTCCTTCTTCCACCTCTTACTTTTCCACCGAATTGTTGATTGTACTCAGTTTAAAGTAGTGTGTCAGCCTTCAGTCCGCCTCACGAATGGAATAGGACACGTCCAAACAGCACCCTATTCCCTGTGAAGTGTACTACATTTGACGAGGACCAATCAGAAATAGGGTTCCGTTTGGGATATAGTCCAGTCTGCTCATGGGGCCTACGGACATACCAGCATATTGGAAAAATATGGAGGTAATTTTTCTGCCTCTGAAGTCCCTCCTTCCTCCATCCCTCCTACTCCTCTATGTGCTCAGTGTAGAAGGCATTAGGTCACTAACCAGGCATTTCAGTAGAAGCACATTTGAACAAACAAACGGCATGTCAAACGGCATGAGGTAACAAGCTCCGTTCTGGTTCTGCTGTGTTTATTTAACCAGTCTGTTTGGTATAGGAGCAGAGCGCTAGGCTAGCTATACGGCTAGCTATACTGTACTGACAGAGAGAAGGGTTGGGTAATATATTATTTAACCAGTCTGTTCGGTATATGAGCAGAGCGCTAGGCTAGCTATACAGCTAGCTATACTGTACTGACAGAGAGAAGGGTTGGGTAATATATTATTTAACCAGTCTGTTCGGTATATGAGCAGAGCGCTAGGCTAGCTATACAGCTAGCTATACTGTACTGACAGAGAGAAGGGTTGGGTAATATATTATTTAACCAGTCTGTTCGGTATATGAGCAGAGCGCTAGGCTAGCTATACAGTTAGCTATACTGTACTGACAGAGAGAAGGGTTGGGTAATATATTATTTAACCAGTCTGTTTGGTATATGAGCAGAGCGCTAGGCTAGCTATACAGCTAGCTATACTGTACTGACAGAGAGAAGGGTTGGGTAATATATTATTTAACCAGTCTGTTTGGTATATGAGCAGAGCGCTAGGCTAGCTATACAGCTAGCTATACTGTACTGACAGAGAGAAGGGTTGGGTAATATATTATTTAACCAGTCTGTTTGGTATATGAGCAGAGCACTAGGCTAGTTATACGGCTAGCTATACTGTACTGACAGAGAGAAGGGTTGGGTAATATATTATTTAACCAGTCTGTTTGGTATATGAGCAGAGCGCTAGGCTAGCTATACGGCTAGCTACACTGTACTGATAGAGAGAAGGGTTAGGTAATAGATTATTTAACCAGTCTGTTTGGTATAGGAGCAGAGCGCTAGGTTATCACAGCACACATTTCACTCAAATTGAGTTTCTCTATTGAAAACAAATCTACAACTACCTTAGACAAACATCAACAAATGTGGGAGCCTGTTGACCTGGCTGAAAAATAAGTAGTTGCTTTGGCCGGTGTACTTAAGGGTCAGCAGGAAATGTGCTTTTACGGCTTGATTTCTGCTAATGCTGTTCCAGCAAGTCTGCCTTAACTTTCACAATCAGTCAGACTAAATCTGCTATTTCACAATCAGCTGGACCAGGCCGCTACTTCACAATCAGCCAGACCAGGCTGCTACTTCACAATCAGCCGGACCACGCTGCTACTTCACAATCAGCTGGACCAAGGCCGCTACTTCACAATCAGCCAGACCAGGCTGCTACTTCACAATCAGCCAGACCAGGCCGCTACTTCACAATCAGCTGGACCAGGCCGCTAGTTCACAATCAGCCAGACCAGGCTGCTACTTCACAATCAGCCAGACCAGGCCGCTACTTCACAATCAGCTGGACCAGGCCGCTAGTTCACAATCAGCCAGACCAGGCCGCTACTTCACACTAAGCTGGACCAGGCCGCTACTTCACAATCAGCTGGACCAGGCCGCTACTTCACAATCAGCTGGACCAAGCCGCTACTTCACACTCAGCCAGACCAGGCCGCTACTTCACAATCAGCCAGACCAGGCTGCTACTTCACACTCAGCTGGACCAGGCTGCTACTTCACAATCAGCCAGACCAGGCTGCTACTTCACAATCAGCCAGACCAGGCTGCTACTTCACAAAAATCCAGACCAGGCTGCTACTTCACAATCAGCCGGACCAGGCCGCTACTTCACAATCAGCCAGACCAGGCTGCTACTTCACAATCAGCAAGACCAGGCTGCTACTTCACACTCAGCCAGACCAGGCCGCTACTTCACACTCAGCTGGACCAGGCCGCTACTTCACAATCAGCTGGACCAGGCCGCTACTTCACAATCAGCCAAACCAGGCCGCTACTTCACAATCAGCTGGACCAAGCCGCTACTTCACACTCAGCCAGACCAGGCCGCTACTTCACAATCAGCCAGACCAGGCCGCTACTTCACAATCAGCCAGACCAGGCCGCTACTTCACAATCAGCCAGACCAGGCCGCTACTTCACATTCAGCCAGACCAGGCCGCTACTTCATAATCAGCCAGACCAGGCTGCTACTTCACAATCAGCCAGACCAGGCCGCTACTTCACAATCAGCCAGACCAGGCCGCTACTTCATAATCAGCCAGACCAGGCTGCTACTTCACAATCAGCCAGACCAAGCCGCTACTTCACAATCAGCCAGACCAGGCCGCTACATCATAATCAGCCAGACCAGGCTGCTACTTCACAATCAGCCAGACCAGGCCGCTACTTCACAATCAGCCAGACCAGGCCGCTACTTCATAATCAGCCAGACCAGTCTGCTACTTCACAATCAGCCAGACCAGGCCGCTACTTCATAATCAGCCAGACCAGGCTGCTACTTCACAATCAGCCAGACCAGGCCGCTACTTCATAATCAGCCAGACCAGGCCGCTACTTCCCACTCAGCTGGACCAGGCCGCTACTTCACAATCAGCTGGACCAGGCCGCTACTTCACAATCAGCTGGACCAGGCCGCTACTTCACAATCAGCCGGACCAAGCCGCTACTTCACACTCAGCCGGACCAGGCCGCTACTTCACAATCAGCCAGACCAGGCTGCTACTTCACAATCAGCCAGACCAGGCTGCTACTTCACAATCATCCAGACCAGGCTGCTACTTCACAATCAGCCGGACCAGGCCGCTACTTCACAATCAGCCAGACCAGGCCGCTACTTCATAATCAGCCAGACCAGGCTGCTACTTCACAATCAGCCAGACCAGGCCGCTACTTCATAATCAGCCAGACCAGGCCGCTACTTCATAATCAGCCAGACCAGGCCGCTACTTCACAATCAGCCAGACCAGGCCGCTACTTCATAATCAGCCAGACCAGGCCGCTACTTCACAATCAGCCAGACCAGGCCGCTACTTCACAATCAGCCAGACCAGGCCGCTACTTCACAATCAGCCAGTCCAGGCCGCTACTTCATAATCAGCCAGACCAGGCCGCTACTTCACAATCAGCCAGACCAGGCCGCTACTTCATAATCAGCCATACCAGGCTGCTACTTCACAATCAGCCAGACAAGGCTGCTACTTCACAATCAGCCAGACCAGGCTGCTACTTCACAATCAGCCAGACCAGGCCGCTACTTCACAATCAGCCAGACCAGGCCGCTACTTCACAATCAGCCAGACCAGGCCGCTACTTCATAATCAGCCAGACCAGGCTGCTACTTCACAATCAGCCAGACCAAGCCGCTACTTCACAATCAGCCAGACCAAGCCGCTACTTCACAATCAGCCAGACCAAGCCGCTACTTCATAATCAGCCAGACCAGGCTGCTACTTCACAATCAGCCAGACCAAGCCGCTACTTCACAATCAGCCAGACCAGGCCGCTACTTCATAATCAGCCAGACCATGCTGCTACTTCACAATCAGCCAGACCAGGCCGATACTTCATAATCAGCCAGACGAGGCTGCTACTTCACAATCAGCCAGACCAGGCCGCTACTTCATAATCAGCCAGACCAGGCTGCTACTTCACAATCACCCGGACCAGGCCGCTACTTCACAATCAGCCAGACCAGGCCGCTACTTCATAATCAGCCAGACCAGGCTGCTACTTCACAATCAGCCAGACCAGGCCGCTACTTCATAATCAGCCAGACCAGGCTGCTACTTCACAATCAGCCGGACCAGGCTGCTACTTCACAATCAGCTGGACCAAGGCCGCTACTTCACAATCAGCCAGACCAGGCTGCTACTTCACAATCAGCCAGACCAGGCCGCTACTTCACACTCAGCTGGACCAGGCCGCTACTTCACAATCAGCTGGACCAAGGCCGCTACTTCACACTCAGCCGGACCAGGCCGCTACTTCACAATCAGCCAGACCAGGCTGCTACTTCACACTCAGCTGGACCAGGCTGCTACTTCACAATCAGCCGGACCAAGCTGCTACTTCACAATCAGCCAGACCAGGCTGCTACTTCACAATCATCCAGACCAGGCTGCTACTTCACAATCAGCCGGACCAGGCCGCTACTTCACAATCAGCCAGACCAGGCCGCTACTTCACAATCAGCCAGACCAGGCCGCTACTTCACAATCAGCCAGACCAGGCCGCTACTTCATAATCAGCCAGACCAGGCTGCTACTTCACAATCAGCCGGACCAGGCCTCTACTTCACACTCAGCCAGACCAAGCCGCTACTTCACAATCAGCCAGACCAGGCCGCTACTTCACAATCAGCCAGACCAGGCCGCTACTTCATAATCAGCCAGACCAGGCTGCTACTTCACAATCAGCCAGACCAGGCCGCTACTTCACAATCAGCCAGACCAGGCCGCTACTTCATAATCAGCCAGACCAGGCTGCTACTTCACAATCAGCCAGACCAAGCCGCTACTTCACAATCAGCCAGACCAGGCCGCTACTTCATAATCAGCCAGACCAGGCTGCTACTTCACAATCAGCCAGACCAGGCCGCTACTTCATAATCAGCCAGACCAGGCCGCTACTTCATAATCAGCCAGACCAGGCCGCTACTTCACAATCAGCCAGACCAGGCCGCTACTTCATAATCAGCCAGACCAGGCCGCTACTTCACAATCAGCCAGACCAGGCCGCTACTTCATAATCAGCCAGACCAGGCTGCTACTTCACAATCAGCCGGACCAGGCCGCTACTTCACAATCAGCCAGACCAGGCCGCTACTTCATAATCAGCCAGACCAGGCTGCTACTTCACAATCAGCCAGACCAAGCCGCTACTTCACAATCAGCCAGACCAGGCTGCTACTTCACAATCAGCCGGACCAGGCCGCTACTTCATAATCAGCCAGACCAGGCTGCTACTTCACAATCAGCCAGACCAAGCCGCTACTTCACAATCAGCCAGACCAGGCTGCTACTTCACAATCAGCCAGACCAGGCCGCTACTTCATAATCAGCCAGACCAGGCTGCTACTTCACAATCAGCCAGACCAAGCCGCTACTTCACAATCAGCCAGACCAAGCCGCTACTTCACAATCAGCCAGACCAAGCCGCTACTTCATAATCAGCCAGACCAGGCTGCTACTTCACAATCAGCCAGACCAAGCCGCTACTTCACAATCAGCCAGACCAGGCCGCTACTTCATAATCAGCCAGACCAGGCTGCTACTTCACAATCAGCCAGACCAGGCCGATACTTCATAATCAGCCAGACGAGGCGTCTACTTCACAATCAGCCAGACCAGGCCGCTACTTCATAATCAGCCAGACCAGGCTGCTACTTCACAATCACCCGGACCAGGCCGCTACTTCACAATCAGCCAGATCAGGCCGCTACTTCATAATCAGCCAGACCAGTCTGCTACTTCACAATCAGCCAGACCAGGCCGCTACTTCATAATCAGCCAGACCAGGCTGCTACTTCACAATCAGCCAGACCAGGCCGCTACTTCACAATCAGCTGGACCAGGCTGCTACTTGACAATCAGCCAAACCAGGCCGCTACTTCACAATCAGCTGGACCAAGCCGCTACTTCACACTCAGCTGGACCAAGCCGCTACTTCACAATCAGCTGGACCAGGCCGCTACTTCACAATCAGCCGGACCAGGCTGCTACTTCACACTCAGCTGGACCAGGCTGCTACTTCACACTCAGCTGGACCAGGCTGCTACTTCACAATCAGCCAGACCAGGCTGCTACTTCACAATCAGCCAGACCAGGCTGCTACTTCACAATCATCCAGACCAGGCTGCTACTTCACAATCAGCCGGACCAGGCCGCTACTTCACAATCAGCCAGACCAGGCTGCTACTTCACAATCAGCCAGACCAGGCCGCTACTTCATAATCAGCCAGACCAGGCTGCTACTTCACAATCAGCCAGACCAGGCCGCTACTTCATAATCAGCCAGACCAGGCTGCTACTTCACAATCAGCCAGACCAGGCCGCTACTTCATAATCAGCCAGACCAGGCTGCTACTTCACAATCAGCCAGACCAGGCCGCTACTTCACAATCAGCCAGACCAGGCTGCTACTTCACAATCAGCCAGACCAGGCTGCTACTTCACAATCAGCCAGACCAGGCCGCTACTTCACAATCAGCCAGACCAGGCTGCTACTTCACAATCAGCCAGACCAGGCTGCTACTTCACAATCAGCTGGACCAGGCTGCTACTTCACAATCAGCTGGACCAGGCCTCTAATTCACACTCAGCCAGACCAAGCCGCTACTTCACAATCAGCCAGACCAGGCTGCTACATCACAATCAGCCAGACCAGGCCGCTACTTCACAATCAGCCAGACCAGGCTGCTACTTCACAATCAGCCAGACCAGGCCGCTACTTCACAATCAGCCAGACCAGGCTGCTACTTCACAATCAGCCAGACCAGGCTGCTACTTCACAATCAGCCAG
>NW_027006972.1:40000-72500 GCF_036934945.1 Oncorhynchus masou masou
CTCACTCACACAGTGGTGCATTCTCTGTCCGTACAAACACACACACACACTCACACAGTGGTGCATTCTCTGTCTGTACAAACACACACACTCACTCACACAGTGGTGCATTCTCTGTCTGTACAAACAGATGAGACCACAGCTGTTGGGACGTAAATTTCCAAATGAATTCTCCAACCTCTAAACTGAAGGCCGTGAATTTGGAATTCTTCCCGAATGACAGATAATTGTTCTTAAGGAGTGTGTGTGTGTGTGTGTGTGTGTGTGTGTGTGTATACACAGCTCTATGGGCCTGCTGTGAGTGTGTGTGTGTGTGTGTATTTCGGGGTATTGTATGTGTGTGTGTTGTGTGTTTAGGGGTATGGTGTGTTGTGTGTTTAGGGGTATGGTGTGTGTCTGTGTGTTGTGTGCGTTTAGGGGTATGGTGTGTTGTGTGTTTAGGGGTATGGTGTGTTGTGTGTTTAGGGGTATGGTGTGTTGTGTGTTTAGGGGTATGATGTGTGTGTGTGTGTTGTGTGTTTAGGGGTATGGTGTGTGTGTGTGTGTTGTGTGTTTAGGGGTATGGTGTGTGTGTGTGTGTGTTGTGTGTTTAGGGGTATGGTGTGTGTGTGTGTGTTGTGTGTTTAGGGGTATGGTGTGTGTGTGTGTGTTGTGTGTTTAGGGGTATGGTGTGTGTGTGTGTGTTGTGTGTTTAGGGGTATGGTGTGCGTGTGTGTGTTGTGTGTTTAGGGGTATGGTGTGTGTGTGTGTGTGTGTGTTGTGTTTAGGGGTATGGTGTGTGTGTGTGTGTTGTGTGTTTAGGGGTATTGTGTGTGTGTGTGTGTGTTGTGTGTTTAGGGGTATGGTGTGTGTGTGTGTGAGTTGTGTGTTTAGGGGTATGGTGTGTGTGTGTGTGTTGTGTGTTTAGGGGTATGGTGTGTGTGTGTGTGTGTTGTGTGTTTAGGGGTATGGTGTGTGTGTGTGTGTTGTGTGTTTAGGGGTATGGTGTGTGTGTGTGTGTGTTGTGTGTTTAGGGTTATGGTGTGTGTGTGTGTGTGTTGTGTGTTTAGGGGTATGGTGTGTGTGTGTGTGTGTTGTGTGTTTAGGGGTATGGTGTGTGTGTGTGTGTGTTGTGTGTTTAGGGGTATGGTGTGTGTGTGTGTGTGTTTGTTGTGTGTTTAGGGGTATGGTGTGTGTGTGTGTTGTGTGTTTAGGGGTATGGTGTGTGTGTGTGTTGTGTGTTTAGGGGTATGGTGTGTGTGTGTGTTGTGTGTTTAGGGGTATGGTGTGTGTGTGTGTGTGTTGTGTGTTTAGGGGTATGGTGTGTGTGTGTGTGTGTTGTGTGTTTAGGGGTATGGTGTGTGTGTGTTGTGTGTTTAGGGGTATGGTGTGTGTGTGTGTGTGTTGTGTGTTTAGGGGTATGGTGTGTGTGTGTGTGTGTTGTGTGTTTAGGGGTATGGTGTGTGTGTGTGTGTGTTGTGTTTTTAGGGGTATGGTGTGTGTGTGTGTGTGTTGTGTGTTTAGGGGTATGGTGTGTGTGTGTGTGTGTTGTGTTTTTAGGGGTATGGTGTGTGTGTGTGTGTGTCGTGTGTTTAGGGGTATGGTGTGTGTGTGTGTCGTGTGTTTAGGGGTATGGTGTGTGTGTGTGTCGTGTGTTTAGGGGTATGGTGTGTGTGTTTGTTGTGTGTTTAGGGGTATGGTGTGTGTGTTTGTTGTGTGTTTAGGGGTATGGTGTGTGTGTGTGTGTTGTGTGTTTAGGGGTATGGTGTGTGTGTGTGTGTGTTGTGTGTTTAGGGGTATGGTGTGTGTGTGTTTGTTGTGTGTTTAGGGGTATGGTGTGTTGTGTGTTTAGGGGTATGGTGTGTGTGTGTGTGTTGTGTGTTTAGGGGTATGGTGTGTGTGTGTGTGTGTGTGTTGTGTGTTTAGGGGTATGGTGTGTGTGTGTGTGTGTGTGTCGTGTGTTTAGGGGTATGGTGTGTGTGTGTTGTGTGTTTAGGGGTATGGTGTGTGTGTGTGTGTGTTGTGTGTTTAGGGGTATGGTGTGTGTGTGTGTTGTGTTTTTAGGGGTATGGTGTGTGTGTGTGTTTGGGACAGGGATGAAGTGGATCAGTCTGCTCTCAGAGGTCCTCTCTCTGATGTCAGAAGGGTGTGTTGATGTTCCAACAGCTGGAGCAGCTCTATGATTACCTCTCAAACAGCACCCTGGTCCCTATAGTGGTTACTTCTCTAACAGCACCCTGGTCCCTATAGTGGTTACCTCTCAAACAGCACCCTGGTCCCTATAGTGGTTACCTCTCAAACAGCACCCTGGTCCCTATAGTGGTTACTTCTCAAACAGCACCCTGGTCCCTATAGTGGTTACTTCTCAAACAGCACCCTGGTCCCTATAGTGGTTACTTCTCAAACAGCACCCTGGTCCCTATAGTGGTTACCTCTCAAACAGCACCCTGGTCCCTATAGTGGTTACTTCTCAAACAGCACCCTGGTCCCTATAGTGGTTACCTCTCTAACAGCATCCTGGTCCCTATAATGGTTACCTCTCTAACAGCACCCTGGTCCCTATAGTGGTTACCTCTCAAACAGCACCCTGGTCCCTATAGTGGTTACTTCTCTAACAGCACCCTGGTCCCTATAGTGGTTACCTCTCAAACAGCACCCTGGTCCCTATAGTGGTTACTTCTCTAACAGCACCCTGGTCCCTATAGTGGTTACTTCTCTAACAGCACCCTGGTCCCTATAGTGGTTACCTCTCTAACAGCATCCTGGTCCCTATAATGGTTACCTCTCAAACAGCACCCTGGTCCCTATAGTGGTTACCTCTCTAATAGCACCCTGGTCCCTATAGTGGTTACCTCTCAAACAGCACCCTGGTCCCTATAGTGGTTACCTCTCAAACAGCACCCTGGTTCCTATAGTGGTTACCTCTCAAAGCGCACCCTGGCCCCAATACAGCTGAGTAGCTCCATGGTTACCTCTCAAACAGCACCCTGGTCCCTATAGTGCACTACTGTGAGTAACCTTGTACCTGCCAGAATGGCTCATAGGGCAGGAGCCTATCTCCTGTTTCTGTGGAGTGGGGCATCTTGGTATACAGTTGAAGTCGGAAGTTTAAATACACCTTCGCCAAATACCGTTAAACTCAGTTTTTCACAATTCCTGACATTTAATCCTAGTAAAAATTCCCTGTCTTAGGTCAGTTAGGATCACCGCTTTATTTTAAGAATGTGAAATGTCAGAATAATAGCAGAGAGAATGATTTATTTCAGCTTTTATTTCTTTCATCACATCCCCAGTGGGTCAGAAGTTTTCATACATTCAATTAGTATTTAGTAGCACTGCCTTTAAATTGTTTAACTTGGGCCAGGTAGTTTCAGGTATTGTTTCAGGTAGCCTTTCACAACCTTCACTCAAGTTTTGGCCTATTCCTCCTGACAGATCTGGTGTAACTGAGTCAGGTTTGTAGCCCTCCTTGCTCGCACACGCTTTTTCAGTTCTGCCTTGAAGTTTTTAATAGGATTGAGGTCAGGGCTTTGTGATGGCCACTCCAATACCTGGACTTTCTTGTCCTTAAGCCATTTTGCCACAACTTTGAGAGTATTCTTGGAGTCATTGTCCATTTGGAAGACCCATTTGCGACCAAGCTTTAACTTCCGGACTGATGTCTTGAGATGTTGCTTCAATATATCCACATAATTTTCCTTCCTCGTGACGCCATCTATTTTGTGAAGTGCACCAGTCCCTCCTGCAGCAAATCACCCCCACAACATGATGCTGCCACCCCCGTGCTTCACTGTTGGGATGGTGTTCTTCAGCTTGCAAGTCTCCCCCTTTTTCCTCCAAACATAACGATGGTCATTATGGCCAAGCAGTTCTATTTTTGTTTTATCAGACCAGAGGACATTTCTCCAAAAAGTACAATCTTTGTCCCCATGGGCAGTTGCAAACCGTAGTCTGGCTTTTTTATGGCGGTTTTGGAGCAGTGGCTTCTTCCTTGCTGAGCGGCCTTTCAGGTTATGTCGATATAAGACTCGTTTTACTGTGTATATAGATACGTTTTATCCAGCATCTTCACAAGGTCCTTTGCTGTTGTTCTGGGATTGATTTGCACTTTTGGCACCAATGTTCGTTCATCTCTAGGAGACAGAACGCGTCTCCTTCCTGAGCGGTATGACGGCTGCGTGGTCCCATGGTGTTTATACTTGCGTACTATTGTTTGTACAGATGAATGTGGTACCTTCAGGCGTTTGGAAATTGCTCCCAAGGATGAACCAGACTTGTGGTGGTCTACAATTTTTTTTCTGAGGTCTTGGCTGATTGCTTGACGTCATGGGAAAATCAAAAGAAAAGAAGCACTGAGTTTGAAGGTAGGCCTTGAAATACATACACAGGTACACCTCCAACTGACTCAAATGATCAGTAGCTTCTAAAGCCATGACATCATTGTCTGAAAATTTCCAAGCTGTTTAAAGGCACAGTCAACTTAGTGTATGTAAACTTCTGACCCACTGGAATTGTGATACAGTGAGTTATAAGTGTTGGTTACAGGTGTTGGTCAGCTAGCTAGCGAATTTTTGCCATATTAGCATTGACATGAAATCAGTCAATATTCATCGAAACTGGACATGGTATCAAGAACAAGAACAAACTAGCTGCAACGAGCCACAGCTGACCCGTCTATAGAGTTCTGGTCAAAAGAGGTGCCCTTTAGAGCAGATAGGGGGCCATTTTGTACACAGCCCGTTGGTAGTGTATCAGGAACACAGTACATGCAGTATTCTGTAATAGCATGATTATTAGCCAACACACACCTGTGATATGCTGGAAACAAAGCATTCTCTTGTAACACTAATAGAATACAAAAACAATGAATACAATACAATAGAATATAATACAATACAATAGAATACAATTCAATAGAATATAATACAATACAATAAAATTGAATAGAATACAATACAATAAAATGGAATACAATACAGTAGAATATAATAAAGTAGAATACAATAGAATAAAATAGAATACAATAGAATAAAATAGAACACAATAAAATAAAATAGAATACAATAGAATACAATATAATAGAATATAATAAAGTAGAATACAATACAATAAAATCGAATACAATACAATAGAATAGAATAGAATACAAAACACTACAATATTATTCCATACAATAT
Source organism: Oncorhynchus masou masou (assembly GCF_036934945.1). Lineage (NCBI taxonomy): Eukaryota > Metazoa > Chordata > Actinopteri > Salmoniformes > Salmonidae > Oncorhynchus > Oncorhynchus masou. The sequence continues at coordinate 45,157 of NW_027006972.1, forward strand.
AATACACTACAGTATAATACATTAGAAAATAAATAAATAGAATCCAATACTATACAATACAATAAAATAAAAATAAATAAATATAATACAATATAATACAATACAATATAATACAATACAATAGAATACAAAACAATAGAATACAAAACAACAGAATACAATATAATACTATAGAAAAGAATACAGAAAAATAGAATACATTACTATAGAATACAATACAATATAATCAAATAAAATAGAATACAATATAATACAACACAATATAATAGAATACAATACAATATAATAGAATACAATACAATAAAATAGAGTAGAATACAATAAAATATAATCAAATAAGATACAATACAATATAATACAACACAACACAATACAATACAATGCAATAGAATAGAATAGAAAACAATAGAATGCAATAGAATACAATACAATACAATACAATGCAATAGAATATAATACAATAGAATACTATAGAAAAGAATACAAAAAATAGAATACATTACTATAGAATACAATACAATAGAATATAATAGAATAAAATATAATACAATGCAATATAATATAATCAAATAAGATACAATATAGTACAACACAGCACAATACAATAAAATAGAATACAATAGAATGCAATAGAATAGAATAGAATCCAATAGAATGCAATAGAATATAATACAATAGAATGCAATAGAATGCAATAGAATAGAATAGAATCCAATAGAATATTATACAATAGAATACAATAGAATAGAATCCAATAGAATATTATACAATAGAATACAATACAATAGAATACAATAGAATGCAATAGAATAGAATAGAATCCAATAGAATGCAATAGAATATAATACAATAGAATGCAATAGAATGCAATAGAATAGAATAGAATCCAATAGAATATTATACAATATAATACAATAGAATAGAATACAATAGAATAGAATATAAACTATTGTGTAATACATGTGATAACCCAGTGCGGTATATGAGTGTTCTATAGTGTTCAACTCTGTATTGGATGACTTGAGGCATAAGTGAGGCTTTTTCTTCCCTCTCAGTTTTGCCAAGCGGAACATTTACTGTGAAGACAGACCGATAAACAGAGAGGCCTCCTCCTCCTCAAGTAAATAAAGGGTATGTCAATAACCCCACTCATCCTTCTTCCATCTCTCTCTCTTCCTTTACCCCCCCCCCCCTTTTCTCTCTCTCACGCTGTGGTTTACTGCTGATACGGGGGTGCACTCAGCCCTTGATGGGGAGGCTAGCTAGTAGCTAAGCTAACGGTAGCATGGGGGACAGTAAAGTGAGGAGGCCCTTGCTTTTACGATAATGTGAATGATGTAGCCGGGAGAGTAAAATGGAGAGAGAACAGCTTGTGTGTCTGTTTACAGCACTACAGTACATTCAGGGCGGGTGCATAGACATTGTAACAACGAGTAAAATCACTCTGGTGTAATTAAATGATATTGTGAGATTGACTCTGATTAGCAGCTGTGGAAGATGTAGTTTCATCAAGTGTTTCACTGAGAGAAGGATCAGACAGAGTGAGAAACATGAAGGGAATACATGCCAACTGAATTTTCTGCAGTACCTCAGACACACCAGGAGATGGCAGTCAAAGACAGCTGTCCTGGACCAGTCCGCTTCAATCCGAGTTGAGGGAGAACGAGGGTCTGCATTTTACCCAACGACAGAGAGATATGGGCAGATTAGTTCCCGTTTGGCTGATAATCACCCTTATCGCGCAGAGAAAACAACAACAATACTAATAGTTTAATGACAGTGGTGGAAATTATTTAGGAAAGAATGTGCTACGCTTCAGAACTAATGTGATAACACAACTCTGTGTGATGGATGGATAGGGCAATGTATTGCTCTGCAAGGAGATTGGGGGGAGGAGGGGGGGGTGGAGAGATCAAGGACGTTATTTAAAAACACATTCATCAACTGACTTTCTCCTCTAGTTAGTTTGACTTCCAAAAGGATCAAATAAAAGGGTTTTACCTCATTTTCCTTCAGCCAGTGAAGTGTTTTGGCTTGTAGGTGAGGTTGGCACAACGGAATGGGAGGGTCACCATGCTAAAGATACTAGATTACTACTTGTTGTACCCCCCCCAGCAATGTTCCCTCTAAACTCTGTGGGCAGGCAGTTGCCCCCGAGGCTGCCAAGCAGAAACATCATCCCACAGAGAGATGCACACGATTGAATTTCACTCAACTTTCTAAAGCAGTGGTCACCAATCAGTCATCGCGATCTCCAAGGCATTCCTAGTAGATCACCAAACATTTCTGTAATGAACCCAACTATAAAGCCTTGTATTCCTATGTTTTTGTTGTCTTTGTCTCGGGCTGTTGGAGGTAGGTGCACACCATGCTGCTGCCCTGCACGCCCGGTCGGTGAATTGTTGCCATTTTGAACCATTTCATGTCTGAAGGTACACAATCTGCCTTCTCAGCATGTCTGGAGAGCAAATGAAGTGCACTGTAGGTTTACCGCTGGCTAATAGCATGGCTCAGATTACCGCGTCTGCAGTAATGTAGCAGGCAGAAAACAAAGCTACAGCAAAACTGAGATTTCAAAATGTTTAATACCATGACTAGAGAGAGAGACTAGTCAACGAATACAGCGAAGAGATGAGTTCATGTTTAAGTTCTTACTCAGCGCCGTCAACACTTTGAATTCAACACTTTTATAAGCCATGAAATGTGTGTTCTTCTATTTCCACTCAGCGCTACAACAAACACTACAGCAGTAATGAATGACTGGGAACCTTAGTTTATATAGGCCTGAGTTGTTGTTATTATTAGCAGCTTGGGTCTTTTTTTTAATGTCGAGGAATATTTCACATTCTCAGTTCATAGGAGTAACAACATGAATGTGTGCATGAGGCAGAAATAATGTGGTTGCGAGTGGAGTTTTACCATCCCTTTTCGGTCAGTGTCAGCGGAGGAAAGGGAGGAGAGAGAGGAGAGAGCAGGGACCAGAGAGCAGGGACCGTGAGAGGCGGTGTCTCTGGTCAGTGTCTGCGGAGGAAAGGGAGGAGAGAGAGGAGAGAGCAGGGACCGTGAGAGGCGGTGTCTCTGGTCAGTGTCAGCGGAGGAAAGGGAGGAGAGAGAGGAGAGAGCAGGGACCGTGAGAGGCGGTGTCTCTGGTCAGTGTCAGCGGAGGAAAGGGAGGAGAGAGAGGAGAGAGCAGGGACCAGAGAGCAGGGACCGTGAGAGGCGGTGTCCCTGGTCAGTGTCAGTGGAGGAAAGGGAGGAGAGAGAGGAGAGAGCAGGGACCGTGAGAGGCGGTGTCTCTGGTCAGTGTCAGAGGAGGAAAGGGGGAAGAGAGCAGGGACCGTGAGAGGCGGTGTCTCTGGTCAGTGTCAGAGGAGGAAAGGGGGAAGAGAGCAGGGACCGTGAGAGGCGGTGTCTCTGGTCAGTGTCAGAGGAGGAAAGGGGGAAGAGAGCAGGGACCGTGAGAGGCGGTGTCTCTGGTCAGTGTCAGCAGAGGAAAGGCAGAGTGGAGAGATGATGAGAGGAGGACCCTCAGTCTGCTGCTTTCTCTGTCCGCTGAGACTGACCATGAGATGCAGGAACCACCAGCCCAGTAAAATAAAAACCTAATGACTTAAAAGTCTGCTCACTCAGCCCTGCCTGACAAGTAATATAACAACTAATCTATTACCGGTGTGATTACATCGCCTACCTCAAATTTCAGAAATATATATTTTACAAGGCAAGTCAGTTAATAACAAATTCTTATTTTCAATGACAGCCTAGGAACAGCAGGTTAACTGCCTGTTCAGGGGCAGAACGACAGATTTGTATCTTGTCAGCGCAGGGATTCGAACTTGCAACCTTTTGGTTACGAGCCCAACGCTCTAACCACTAGGCTACCCTGCTGTTTTAAATGTCCCAAACAACAATGCATTGGCAGAGCAATTCAAGCAAAGCCAATATGCAGTGATAATGTATTGGGCCTGTAGCCTACTGCACAAACCTCATTGCTCCAGTACTGTTTTTAAACGGTTAATGTTGCATAGTTTTATGTTTTTTAAGTCATGTTAATAAAAAAATCTGTGCCTTAGTTCTCGGCTTGCATTTTGACTCAGAAAGTGATCTGTCCTCAGAAAAGGTTGGTGACCACTGTTCTAGAGTTTGCCCTGTTAACACTATCAATGTATCCCTTTACTGTGGCAGTTGTGATTGAATCAACCCAATATTAGCCACTTTCAATGCAACATACCGAAACAAAACTAACGATGCGAGAGATTTTGATGTAGGCAGGACGCATCAGAGTAGGATTCTTATTGCATTGATGTGCAAGACCCTACCGTGCACAGACTGGTGTGGCATAAACAATCAGAGTCTATTTAAGCAATAAGGCCCGAGGGTGTCAGGTATATGACCAATACACCACAGCTAAGGGCTGTTCTCTGCATGATGCAACGCCGGAGTGCCTGGATACAGCTGTTAGCTTTGGTATATTGGCCACATACCATAAACCCTAAAGGTGCCTTATTGCTATTATAAACTGGTTGCCAATGAAAAAATAAATGTTTTGTCATACCTGTGGTATACGGTCTAATATACCATGGCTGTCAACCAATCAGCATCCACGGCACAAACCACCCAGTTTATAAATGCAAATAGAAAATTGCCATGGATCTTTGCCACTTACTTTGAACTGGACTGTGTTTACAGCATGAGCGGTCGTGAGTTGATGCTTTTGTTTTGAGATCAAAGGGAGAGCAGCATGTAGCCACTTGTGCACATTTTGTTCATATCCTCTGTTAGTTAGTGAGTTATTAGCCCAGTTATAGATCATTATTAGTCAGCAATAGGGGAGTGATTACTAGTTAGTTATTAGCCCAGTTATAGATCATTATTATTCAGCAATAGGAGTGTGATTGTTTCATGTAAGAGCACAAAACATGTACATTTTTAGACATCTCTAAAAAGCAAGTCAAGTAAAGAGCTTTTTTTTGTCTTAAAGGGGCAGTGTTGTATTTTGAGACAAGATTGAATGGGCAGAGGGTAGCTTAGTTTGTCTGATTCTTTGTAATAATGGTATGGGAATAATAATGCATTTTATTTTGTAAAGTGGTTTCTTGCATCAAACAACACAAGCAACACTTTCAGTCACCTCCATGTCTGAAGGACAAGTGGATAAACAGGTTCATGTCAAGCCCTCTGTGTTTGTATAGAAGTCTGGTGGAATGAAGGCCTACATTGAACACCACACATTGGCTGTTTTTGAAGTCTGAATTTTAGAACAGCTCTTTCCATGTTAAAATGTAATGGGATGCATGTTCTCCATTGTTCTTGACGGTAGGCCACTCTGATTGGTCTACATTATGCTCAAATAGCAACAGAAGCCTACGTGGCTTCTACTCTATTAAAACTGTAGCTTAAAGCAGGTACAGGGTTCACAGTAAACACTCGCTGGAAGTCGTACAGAATTTTCACAACGTTTGTTCTCAGCAGACCTGAAATTTGCTCGGTGGCAAAAAAAAATAGAGGGAAGGTCCCCCCCGATGTCATGTAACCAAACTAGTTAACATGTCTTAAAACCACCAGGTACCAGGTACCCACTGGGCACAGACCTCAGTTCAATGTCTAGTTTCCATTTACATTTGGTTGAGTTGTCAACTAACATGGATTCAATGTGAAATCAACCAAAACATTTCACCATGTCTTTGGATTTAGATTAAAGTCGGGTAAACAAATAAGAAGATGAAATGCCCTTTATGTTGATGACTTTTTCAATCCAATTTCTACGTTGATTCAGCGTTATCACATTGTTTTTTGGGGGGTGAAATGACGTGGAAACAACACTGATGCAACCAGTTTTTGGGAGGGGTCCCCCTCCCCCCCTTTTCCGACAACCATTTAATGATCATTTCCCCCAGTGTATTATGTAAAGGGTTAACTCATTCCTCTCCCAGTCTTCTGAACCCATGACTATGTTCTACACAACAAATATTAACTTTAACCCTCAGTGAAATGTCCTTTGACTTTGTAAAATAAGTTGTCAGCAAATGTATCTGTCTTGCAGGCAGGTTTATCAGTTTTGAGGACCGACATCTACGTTTTGGCCCTGGAGCGAAAGCGGGACGTGAGAATGACGGTCTAGACTCTGCAGCTGTTCTCAGGGGAAGCCTTCTAAAAACCTTCACTAAAACATGTCTGCCTTTTTCCTCTGGAGAAAACAGGCCATTGATGTCAGGCCAAGCGTAAAAGGCTGCATATCAGATTATACTTAACACATAGCTAGTGGTCCTGTGGTGTATCGTTTGTAGGCAAGTTATCAGATCCCAGATTGAGGTCTTTTCATGCATATAAACCTTCTGAATCCGTTGAAAAGGTGTAATATTAACCTCCAATCAAGACTTACATTGCATATCTTGCTCAAAGAATGTTGCCTGCATTGCATTCTCTATGCAGATGAAACATTTTGAATAGGAAACTTTAGCCGTGATAAGTGATGCTGAAAAGACTGAGATAAGACAGAGAGATAAAAATAGATGAACTCTACATTGTGTGGGTTGTGTGAATGTACATTCTCCGCGTAGTGTCTTGACAGGTCGGCTTAATCATCGTTGATGAAGATATGCGATGCAGACCCATACGATTAGCGATGAGGCTGGTATAAGGTAGAATACATTCATTATTCAACTCCTATATGTCTCTATTTGTCTCCATTGGTCTCATATTGGTGTGAGAAAAGTGTAGGGAGTCTTCCCATTGCTAGTGTAGGGACTCTTCCCATTGCTAGTGTAGGGGGTCTTCCCATTGCTAGTGTAGGGAGTATTCCCATTGCTAGTGTAGGGAGTATTCCCATTGCTAGTGTAGGGAGTCTTCCCATTGCTAGTGTAGGGGGTCTTCCCATTGCTAGTGTAGGGGTCTTCCCATTGCTAGTGTAGGGGTCTTCCCATTGCTAGTGTAGGGGTCTTCCCATTGCTAGTGTAGGGAGTATTCCCATTGCTAGTGTAGGGAGTCTTCCCATTGCTAGTGTAGGGAGTCTTCCCATTGCTAGTTTAGGGAGTCTTCCCATTGCTAGTGTAGGGAGTCTTCCCATTGCTAGTGTAGGGAGTCTTTTCATTGCTAGTGTAGGGACTCTACCCATTGCTAGTGTAGGGGGTCTTCCCATTGCTAGTGTAGGGGGTATTCCCGTTGCTAGTGTAGGGGGTATTCCCATTGCTAGTGTAGGGGGTCTTCCCATTGCTAGTGTAGGGAGTCTTCCCATTGCTAGTGTAGGGACTCTTCCCATTGCTAGTGTAGGGGTCTTCCCATTGCTAGTGTAGGGGTATTCCCATTGCTAGTGTAGGGGTATTCCCATTGCTAGTGTAGGGAGTATTCCCATTGCTAGTGTAGGGAGTATTCCCATTGCTAGTGTAGGGGTATTCCCATTGCTAGTGTAGGGAGTCTTCCCATTTCTAGTGTAGGGGTATTCCCATTGCTAGTGTAGGGACTATTCCCATTACTAGTGTAGGGGTATTCCCATTGCTAGTGTAGGGGTATTCCCATTGCTAGTGTAGGGGTATTCCCATTTCTAGTGTAGGGGTATTCCCATTGCTAGTGTAGGGGTATTCCCATTGCTAGTGTAGGGGTATTCCCATTGCTAGTGTAGGGGGTATTCCCATTGCTAGTGTAGGGAGTATTCCCATTGCTAGTGTAGGGAGTATTCCCATTGCTAGTGTAGGGAGTATTCCCATTGCTAGTGTAGGGAGTCTTCCCATTTCTAGTGTAGGGGGTATTCCCATTGCTAGTGTAGGGACTATTCCCATTTCTAGTGTAGGGGGTATTCCCATTGCTAGTGTAGGGGGTATTCCCATTGCTAGTGTAGGGACTATTCCCATTACTAGTGTAGGGAGTATTCCCATTGCTATTGTAGGGGATATTCCCATTGCTTGTGTAGGGAGTATTCCCATTGCTAGTGTAGGGGGTATTGCCATTGCTAGTGTAGGGAGTATTCCCATTGCTAGTGTAGGGAGTCTTCCCATTGCTAGTGTAGGGAGTCTTTCCATTTCTAGTGTAGGGGGTATTCCCATTGCTAGTGTAGGGACTCTTCCCATTGCTAGTGTAGGGGGTATTCCCATTGCTAGTGTAGGGGGTCTTCCCATTGCTAGTGTAGGGAGTCTTCCCATTGCTAGTGTAGGGACTCTTCCCATTGCTAGTGTAGGGGGTCTTCCCATTGCTAGTGTAGGGGGTATTCCCATTGCTAGTGTAGGGGGTATTCCCATTGCTAGTGTAGGGAGTATTCCCATTGCTAGTGTAGGGAGTATTCCCATTGCTAGTGTAGGGGGTATTCCCATTGCTAGTGTAGGGAGTCTTCCCATTTCTAGTGTAGGGGGTATTCCCATTGCTAGTGTAGGGACTATTCCCATTACTAGTGTAGGGGGTATTCCCATTGCTAGTGTAGGGGTATTCCCATTGCTAGTGTAGGGGTATTCCCATTTCTAGTGTAGGGGTATTCCCATTGCTAGTGTAGGGACTCTTCCCATTGCTAGTGTAGGGGTATTCCCATTGCTAGTGTAGGGGGTATTCCCATTGCTAGTGTAGGGGTATTCCCATTGCTAGTGTAGGGGTATTCCCATTGCTAGTGTAGGGAGTATTCCCATTGCTAGTGTAGGGAGTATTCCCATTGCTAGTGTAGGGGGTATTCCCATTGCTAGTGTAGGGAGTCTTCCCATTTCTAGTGTAGGGGGTATTCCCATTGCTAGTGTAGGGACTATTCCCATTACTAGTGTAGGGGGTATTCCCATTGCTAGTGTAGGGGGTATTCCCATTGCTAGTGTAGGGGGTATTCCCATTTCTAGTGTAGGGGGTATTCCCATTGCTAGTGTAGGGACTCTTCCCATTGCTAGTGTAGGGGGTATTCCCATTGCTAGTGTAGGGGGTATTCCCATTGCTAGTGTAGGGGGTATTCCCATTGCTAGTGTAGGGGGTATTCCCATTGCTAGTGTAGGGAGTATTCCCATTGCTAGTGTAGGGAGTATTCCCATTGCTAGTGTAGGGAGTATTCCCATTGCTAGTGTAGGGAGTATTCCCATTGCTAGTGTAGGGAGTCTTCCCATTTCTAGTGTAGGGGGTATTCCCATTGCTAGTGTAGGGGGTATTCCCATTGCTAGTGTAGGGACTATTCCCATTACTAGTGTAGGGAGTATTCCCATTGCTAGTGTAGGGGATATTCCCATTGCTAGTGTAGGGAGTATTCCCATTGCTAGTGTAGGGGGTATTGCCATTGCTAGTGTAGGGAGTATTCCCATTGCTAGTGTAGGGAGTCTTCCCATTGCTAGTGTAGGGAGTCTTTCCATTTCTAGTGTAGGGGGTATTCCCATTGCTAGTGTAGGGAGTATTCCCATTGCTAGTGTAGGGGGTATTCCCATTGCTAGTGTAGGGGGTATTCCCATTGCTAGTGTAGGGAGTCTTCCCATTGCTAGTGTAGGGGGTATTCTCATTGCTAGTGTAGGGTGTCTTCCCATTGCTAGTGTAGGGAGTATTCCCATTGCTAGCGTAGGGAGTCTTCCCATTGCTAGTGTAGGGACTCTTCCCATTGCTAGTGTAGGGAGTCTTCCCATTGCTAGTGTAGGGACTCTTCCCATTGCTAGTGTAGGGAGTATTCCCATTGCTAGTGTAGGGGGTATTCCCATTGCTAGTGTAGGGGGTATTCTCATTGCTAGTGTAGGGAGTCTTCCCATTGCTAGTGTAGGGAGTATTCCCATTGCTAGTGTAGGGAGTCTTCCCATTGCTAGTGTAGGGGGTATTCTCATTGCTAGTGTAGGGAGTCTTCCCATTGCTAGTGTAGGGAGTATTCCCATTGCTAGCGTAGGGAGTCTTCCCATTGCTAGTGTAGGGACTCTTCCCATTGCTAGTGTAGGGAGTCTTCCCATTGCTAGTGTAGGGAGTCTTCCCATTGCTAGTGTAGGGAGTCTTCCCATTGCTAGTGTAGGGAGTCTTCCCATTGCTAGTGTAGGAGTCTTCCCATTGCTAGTGTAGGGAGTCTTCCCATTGCTAGTGTAGGGAGTCTTCCCATTGCTAGTGTAGGGAGTCTTCCCATTGCTAGTGTAGGGAGTCTTCCCATTGCTAGTGTAGGGAGTCTTCCCATTGCTAGTGTAGGGAGTCTTCCCATTGCTAGTGTAGGGAGTCTTCCCATTGCTAGTGTAGGGGGTATTCCCATTGCTAGTGTAGGGAGTCTTCCCATTGCTAGTGTAGGGGGTATTCCCATTGCTAGTGTAGGGGGTATTCTCATAACCAAGAAGTATATTACAGTAACTAAAAGTGTCAATACCACCCCAACTTTCAGTGATTATTTTTCCACAGGCTTTCTTTGCATGACCAGCAAAAATTGAAAAAAAAAGCCTGAATCTCTCTTTATCTCTGTAGGAAATACCAGACCTACTGTCTGTTCTGAGGCCTGGCCTGTTCCTCTCTCTGTAGGAAATACCAGGCCTACTACTGTCTGTTCTGAGACCTGGCTTGTTCCTCTCTCTGTAGGAAATACCAGGCCTACTGTCTGTTCTGAGGCCTGGCCTGTTCCTCTCTCTGTAGGAAATACCAGACCTACTATCTGTTCTGAGGCCTGGCCTGTTCCTCTCTCTGTAGGAAATACCAGGCCTACTGTCTGTTCTGAGACCTGGCCTGTTCCTCTCTCTGTAGTAAATACCAGGCCTACTGTCTGTTCTGAGGCCTGGCCTGTTCTCTCTCTGTAGGAAATACCAGGCCTACTGTCTGTTCTGAGACCTGGCCTGTTCCTCTCTCTGTAGGAAATACCAGGCCTACTGTCTGTTCTGAGGCCTGGCCTGTTCCTCTCTCTGTAGGAAATACCAGGCCTACTGTCTGTTCTGAGACCTGGCCTGTTCCTCTCTCTGTAGGAAATACCAGGCCTACTGTCTGTTCTGAGGCCTGGCCTGTTCCTCTCTCTGTAGGAAATACCAGGCCTAATGTCTAATCGGAGACCTGACCCGTTCCTCTCTCTGTAGGAAATACCAGGCCTACTGTCTGTTCTGAGACCTGGCCTGTTCCTCTCTCTGTAGGAAATACCAGGCCTAATGTCTGTTCTGAGACCTGGCCTGTTCCTCTCTCTGTAGGAAATACCAGGCCTACTGTCTGTTCTGAGACCTGGCCTGTTCCTCTCTCTGTAGGAAATACCAGGCCTACTGTCTGTTCTGAGGCCTGGCTTGTTCCTCTCTCTGTCGGAAATACCAGGCCTACTGTCTGTTCTGAGGTCTGGCCTGTTCCTCTCTCTGTAGGAAATACCAGACCTTCTAACTGTTCTGAGGCCTGGCCTGTTCCTCTCTCTGTAGGAAATACCAGACCTACTGTCTGTTCTGAGACCTGGCCTGTTCCTCTCTCTGTAGGAAATACCAGGCCTACTGTCTGTTCTGAGACCTGGCTTGTTCCTCTCTCTGTAGGAAATACCAGGCCTACTGTCTGTTCTGAGACCTGGCTTGTTCCTCTCTCTGTAGGAAATACCAGGCCTACTGTCTGTTCTGAGACCTGGCCTGTTCCTCTCTCTGTAGGAAATACCAGGCCTACTGTCTGTTCTGAGGCCTGGCCTGTTCCTCTTTCTGTAGGAAATACCAGGCCTAATGTCTGTTCTGAGGCCTGTTCGCTCCTATTATATGTAATTGAAGCAGAATGTGTCATTAGCTAATCAAGGGGGCATTTTCTCCCCGTTCAAAACATCCCAGGGCCTGGCAGACTCTCTTCAAAGAGACCCATTTAACTTCAGTGGAAGGTAAACAGCAGCTCCCAAAAATGACGGTCTCCAAAGTTTAAAGCAACATCGTTTATCAATCTGCCAGGCCCTGCAGGTGTGACCTCGTTCCCACACTCTAATTGACAACCCTGGACCATGTGTGTGTGGTGTGTGTGTGTGTGTGTGTGTGTGTGTGTGTGTGTGTGTGTGTGTGTGTGTGTGTGTGTGTGTGTGTGTGTGTGTGTGTGTGTGTGTGTGTGTGTGTGTGTGTGTGTGTGTGTGTGTGTGTGTGAGTGAGTGAGTGAGTGTGAAAGAGAGAGAGAGAGAGAGTGTGTGTCAATTGACCACCCCAACCCCTCATCCACTCTTCGTTACGCGTATTTGTGTGTGTGTGTGTTTGCGTGAGATTGTGTGTCAAAGTTCAAGGATGACAACCTGTTACAGGTGTGATGAACACCAAGGCCAAACATCCCTCTTGTACTGTTGACATTTTGATAAGAGGAACAGGAAGTGAGGAGGGGATTGCTATACAAAGACTGTCTGTGCAACAACACTTGTTCTCTGTTACAATACTGGGTGTACTGCACCACACTACTCCACCCAGTCAATCCCACAACTACTGGATAACTGTATATTGACTGAATTGATAGAGATTGAATCTCTACCGTCAATGTGGAGGCTATATAGAGGGGGTACCGGTACAGAGCCAATGTGGAGGCTATATACAGGGGGTACCGGTACCGAGTCAATGTGGAGGCTATATACAGGGGGTACCGGTACAGAGTCAATGTGGAGGCTATATACAGGGGGTACCGGTACAGAGTCAATGTGGAGGCTATATACAGGGGGTACCGGTACAGAGTCAATGTGGAGACTATATACAGGGGGTATTGGTACAGAGTCAATGTGGAGGCTATATACAGGGGGTACCGGTACAGAGTCAATGTGGAGGCTATATACAGGGGGTACCGGTACAGAGTCAATGTGGAGGCTATATACAGGGGGTACCGGTACAGAGTCAATGTGGAGGCTATATACAGGGGGTACCGGTACAGAGTCAATGTGGAGGCTATATACAGGGGGTACCGGTACAGAGTCAATGTGGAGGCTATATACAGGGGGTACTGGTACAGAGTCAATGTGGAGGCTATATACAGGGGGTACCGGTACCTGTTGTATTCGGCACATGTGACAAATAACATTTGATTTGATTTGATTTGAATACAGTCCGACCATGTCAATACCTTGGTCTCTGTTTACATACCGCGTGAGTGGCTGTACACATTAACTACTCTGTTAAACACACTTTCCCAGCAAACACGATGTCAATCAATAGTGTGTGTGTGTGTGTGTGTGTGTGTGTGTGTGTGTGTGTGTGTGTATGTGTGTGTGTGTGTGTGTGTGTGTGTGTGTGTGTGTGTGTGTGTGTGTGTGTGTGTGTGTGTGTGTGTGTGTGTGTGTGTGTGTGTGTGTTTGTGTGTGTGTGTGTGTGGTCCATATAAACTGTATGAGACAGCAGCATTGTAATTTACCCTCAACCTGCTCTGCTGTTTCCATCCATCACCTTGGGTGGTGTTCACATGACCTCATTTGTCACACACACACAAAACACACAAACACACACACACACAGCCACACACCACACACACGCACACGCACACACGCGTCTTTACCCAAGGCTTGACAGGCTGCAAACCTCGGCAGATGAAACAACATAAATGTGATGCCTCCTCAACATTAACTCCCCCTTACTCCCCCCATTAACTCCCCCTACTCCCCCATGAACTGCCCCTTACTCCCCCATGAACTCCAACTTACTCCCCCTTACTCCCCCATGAACTCCAACTTACTCCCCCCTACTCCCACCTGAACTCCAACTTACTCCCCCTTACTCATTCATGAACTCCCCCTAGTCCCCCTTGCTCCCCCTTAGTCCCCCATTAACTTAACCTCCCCCATTACTCCCCCATTAACTTAACCTCCCCCATTACTCCCCCATTAACAACCTGCTACTCCCCCATGACCTCCCCCTACTCCCCCATTAACTCCCCCTACTCTTCATGAACAGCTCCTCTCATCACCACATACTGTACATAAACCTTCCAGGATGACACAAAGGCACCATTTATCATAATGTTCACTTGATCTCCACATTAGACAGGTTCTTGTGAAAACACAGAACACAATTAGCTCCACTCAATCCTACTGAATTAGTCCTCTGGTCTCTCACTCAGTGGACAGGGTCACTAGGTAGAGGAGAGGCTGAATTAGTCCTCTGGTCTCTCACTCAGTGGACAGGGTCACTAGGTAGAGGGGAGGCTGAATTAGTCGTCTGGTCTCTCACTCAGTGGACAGGGTCACTAGGTAGAGGAGAGGCTGAATTAGTCCTCTGGTCTCTCACTCAGTGGACAGGGTCACTAGGTAGAGTGGAGGCTGAATTAGTCCTCTGGTCTCTCACTCAGTGGACCGGGTCACTAGGTAGAGTGGAGGCTGAATTAGTCCTCTGGTCTCTCACTCAGTGGACCGGGTCACTAGGTAGAGGGGAGGCTGAATTAGTCCTCTGGGTTCTCACTCAGTGGACAGGGTCACTAGGTAGAGGAGAGGCTGAATTAGTCCTCTGGTCTCTCACTCAGTGGACAGGGTCACTAGGTAGAGGAGAGGCTGAATTAGTCCTCTGGTCTCTCACTCAGTGGACAGGCTCACTGGGTAGAGGGGAGGCTGAATTAGTCCTCTGGTCTCTCACTCAGTGGACAGGGTCACTAGGTAGAGTGGAGGCTGAATTAGTCCTCTGGTCTCTCACTCAGTGGACAGGGTCACTAGGTAGAGGAGAGGCTGAATTAGTCCTCTGGTCTCTCACTCAGTGGACAGGGTCACTAGGTAGAGGAGAGGCTGAATTAGTCCTCTGGTCTCTCACTCAGTGGACAGGCTCACTGGGTAGAGGGGAGGCTGAATTAGTCCTCTGGTCTCTCACTCAGTGGACAGGGTCACTAGGTAGAGTGGAGGCTGAATTAGTCCTCTGGTCTCTCACTCAGTGGACAGGGTCACTAGGTAGAGGAGAGGCTGAATTAGTCATCTGGTCTCTCACTCAGTGGACAGGGTCACTAGGTAGAGGGGAGGCTGAATTAGTCCTCTGGGTTCTCACTCAGTGGACAGGGTCACTAGGTAGAGGAGAGGCTGAATTAGTCCTCTGGTCTCTCACTCAGTGGACAGGGTCACTAGATAGAGGAGGGGCTGAATTAGTCCTCTGGTCTCTCACTCAGTGGACAGGGTCACTAGGTAGAGGGGAGGCTGAATTAGTCCTCTGGTCTCTCACTCAGTGGACAGGGTCACTAGATAGAGGAGGGGCTGAATTAGTCCTCTGGTCTCTCACTCAGTGGACAGGGTCACTGGGTAGAGGGGAGGCTGAATTAGTCCTCTGGTCTCTCACTCAGTGGACAGGGTCACTAGGTAGAGGAGAGGCTGAATTAGACCTCTGGTCTCTCACTCAGTGGACAGGGTCACTAGGTAGAGGGGAGGCTGAATTAGTCGTCTGGTCTCTCACTCAGTGGACAGGGTCACTAGGTAGAGCAGATGCTGAATTAGTCCTCTGGTCTCTCACTCAGTGGACAGGGTCACTAGGTAGAGGAGAGGCTGAATTAGTCCTCTGGTCTCTCACTCAGTGGACAGGGTCACTGGGTAGAGGGGAGGCTGAATTAGTCCTCTGATCTCTCACTCAGTGGACAGGGTCACTAGGTAGAGGGGAGGCTGAATTAGTCGTCTGGTCTCTCACTCAGTGGACAGGGTCACTAGGTAGAGGGGAGGCTGAATTAGTCCTCTGGTCTCTCACTCAGTGGACAGGGTCACTAGGTAGAGGAGAGGCTGAATTAGTCCTCTGGTCTCTCACTCAGTGGACAGGGTCACTAGGTAGAGGAGGGGCTGAAGGAGAGAAGGGAGAGAGCCAGAACATGGGGTAGTATTAATGGAGCTTGCTAACCCACAGACATAAACCATGTCAAATCACTAGCTAATTACTAAGAAAACAATGAGAGTAAAGCGCGGCGACGTGCCAACGCACACAGGCCCCGGTCGGTGTGTTTAATTGAACCAGGAGTGTTGGTACCAGAAGTGTTTTGTTGGAGTGGTGGGGGACTTGGTCCTCTTCATTATGAAACAACGCTAGTGAACGAACCACGTCTGGGCCTGACTGACTGGGTTTGTAAATAAGTAAAACAGGCAGAGAGTCCTGTTCTCCTCACCAGGTATTACCAATAAGTTGTTTTATGGAGAAATACTTTATTTTCTGGTAACCAAGAGTCACAGGTCCAAACACCCATTTGTTTTGATTCAGTAGTTTTGATTCAGTGTTTTTGAATTGGGGATGGAAAGTTGATGTTTTGCTTCTTTCATGTATGATGAAGTTAACAATCTGAGGAGGAATGTTATACGTCCCCTGTGCTTTACACTCTTTAAAGAATAAAAAAGCACTTAGTTGGAAACACACTGCAATCTCACTCAGTGATTATCTGAAAGTGTAGGTATAACAGCATGTGGTGCTGTGTATGAATTACACTCGGCTTTAACAGCATGTTGTGCTTTGTATGAATTACACTAGGCTTTAACAGCATGTGGTGCTTTGTATGAATTACACTCGGCTTTAACAGCATGTGGTGCTTTGTATGAATTAATCTAGGCTTCAACAGCATGTGGTGCTGTGTATGAATTACACTAGGATTTAACAGCATGTGGTGTACAAATTAATCTAGGCTTTAACAGCATGTGGTGTATGAATTAATCTAGGCTTTAACAGCATGTGGTGCTGTGTTTGAATTACACTAGGCATTAACAACATGTGGTGCTGTGTATGAATTACACTAGGATTTAACATAATGTGGTGTATGAATTACACTAGGCTTTAACAGCATGTGGTTTATGAATTACACTAGGCTTTAACAGCATGTGGTGTATGAATTACACTAGGCTTTAACAGCATAAGGTGCTGTTTATGAATTACACTAGGCTTTAACAGAATGTGGTGTATGAATTACACTAGGCTTTAACAGCATGTGGTTTATGAATTACACTAGGCTTTAACATCATGTGGTGCTTTGTATGAATTACACTAGTCTTTAACAGCATAAGGTGATGTTTATGAATTACACTAGGCTTTAACAGCATGTGGTGCTGTGTATGAATTACACTAGGCTTTAACAGCATGTGGTGCTGTGTATGAATTACACTAGGCTTTAACAGCATGTGGTTTATGAATTACACTAGGCTTTAACATCATGTGGTGCTTTGTATGAATTACACTAGGCTTTAACAACATAAGGTGCTGTGTATGAATTACACTAGGCTTTAACAGCATGTGGTGCTGTGTATGAATTACACTAGGCTTTAACAGCATGTGGTGCTGTGTATGAATTACACTAGGCTTTAACAGCATGTGGTTTATGAATTAATCTAGGATTTAACAGCATAAGGTGCTGTGTATGAATTACACTAGGCTTTAACATCATGTGGTTTATGAATTACACTAGGCCTTAACAGCATGTGGTTCTGTGTATGAATTACACTAGGATTTAACAGCATGTGGTGCTGTGTATGAATTACACTAGGCTTTAACAGCATGTGGTGCTGTGTATGAATTACACTAGGCTTTAACAGCATGTGGTGCTGTGTATGAATTACACTAGGATTTAACAGCATGTGGTGTATGAATTAATCTAGGCTTTAACAGCATGTGGTGTATGAATTAATCTAGGCTTTAACAGCATGTGGTGTATGAATTAATCTAGGCTTTAACAGCATGTGGTGTATGAATTAATCTAGGCTTCAACAGCATGTGGTGCTGTGTATGAATTACACTAGGCTTTAACAGCATATGGTGCTGTGTATGAATTACACTAGAATTTAACATAATGTGTTGTATGAATTACACTAGGATTTAACAGCATGTGGTGTATGAATTACACTAGGCTTTAACAGAATGTGGTGTATGAATTAAACTAGGCTTTTACAGCATGTGGTGTATGAATTACACTAGGCTTTAACAGAATGTGGTGTTTGAATTACACTAGGCTTTAAGAACAGCATGTGGTGCTGTGTATGAATTACACTAGGCTTTAACAGCATAAGGTGCTGTTTATGAGGTACACTAGGCTTTAACAGAATGTGGTGTATGAATTACACTAGGCTTTAATAACAGCATGTGGTGCTGTGTATGAATTACACTAGGCTTTAACAGCATAAGGTGCTGTTTATGAATTACACTAGGATTTAACAGCATATGGTGCTGTCTATGAATTACACTAGGCTTTAACAGCATGTGGTGCTGTGTATGAATTACACTAGGCTTTAACAGCATAAGGTGCTGTTTATGAATTACACTAGGCTTTAACAGCATGTGGTGCTGTGTAGGAATTTCACTAGGCTTTAAAAGCATGTGGTGCTGTGTATGAATTACACCAGGCTTTAACAGAATGTGGTGCTGTGTATGAATTACACTAGGCTTTAACGGCATGTGGTGCTGTGTATGATTTACACTAGGCTTTAACAGCGTGTGGTGCTGTGTATGAATTACACTAGGCTTTAACAGCATAATGTGCTGTGTTTGAATTACACTAGGCTTTAACAGCATGTGGTGCTGTGTATGAATTACACTAGGCTTTAACAGCATATGGCGCTGTGTATGAATTACACTAGGCTTTAACAGCATAATGTGCTGTGTTTGAATTACACTAGGCTTTAACAGCATGTGGTGCTGTGTATGAATTACACTAGGATTTAACAGCATGTGGTGCTGTGTATGAATTACACTAGGCTTTAACAGCATGTGGTGCTGTGTATGAATTACACTAGGCTTTAACAGCATGTGGTGCTGTGTATGAATTACACTAGGCTTTAACAGCATGTGGTGCTGTGTATGAATTACACTAGGATTTAACAGCATGTGGTGCTGTGTATGAATTACACTAGGCTTTAACAGCATGTGGTGCTTTGTATGAATTACACTAGGCTTTAACAGCATGTGGTGCTGTGTATGAATTACACTAGGCTTTAACATCATGTGGTTTATGAATTAATCTAGGGTTTAACAGCATAAGGTGCTGTGTATGAATTACACTAGGCTTTAACATCATGTGGTTTATGAATTACACTAGGCCTTAACAGCATGTGGTTCTGTGTATGAATTACACTAGGATTTAACAGCATGTGGTGCTGTGTATGAATTACACTAGGCTTTAACAGCATGTGGTGTTGTGTATGAATTACACTAGGCTTTAACATCATGTGGTGCTGTGTATGAATTACACTAGGATTTAACAGCATGTGGTGTATGAATTAATCTAGGCTTTAACAGCATGTGGTGTATGAATTAATCTAGGCTTTAACAGCATGTGGTGTATGAATTAATCTAGGCTTTAACAGCATGTGGTGTATGAATTAATCTAGGCTTCAACAGCATGTGGTGCTGTGTATGAATTACACTAGGCTTTAACAGCATGTGGTGCTGTGTATGAATTACACTAGAATTTAACATAATGTGGTTTATGAATTACACTTGGATTTAACAGCATGTGGTGTATGAATTAATTTAGGCTTTAACAGCATGTGGTGTATGAATTAATCTAGGCTTTAACAGCATGTGGTGTATGAATTAATCTAGGCTTTAACAGCATGTGGTGTATGAATTAATCTAGGCTTCAACAGCATGTGGTGCTGTGTATGAATTACACTAGGCTTTAACAGCATGTGGTGCTGTGTATGAATTACACTAGAATTTAACATAATGTGTTGTATGAATTACACTAGGATTTAACAGCATGTGGTGTATGAATTACACTAGGCTTTAACAGAATGTGGTGTATGAATTAAACTAGGCTTTTACAGCATGTGGTGTATGAATTACACTAGGCTTTAACAGAATGTGGTGTTTGAATTACACTAGGCTTTAATAACAGCATGTGGTGCTGTGTCTGAATTACACTAGGCTTTAACAGCATAAGGTGCTGTTTATGAGGTACACTAGGCTTTAACAGAATGTGGTGTATGAATTACACTAGGCTTTAATAACAGCATGTGGTGCTGTGTATGAATTACACTAGGCTTTAACAGCATAAGGTGCTGTTTATGAATTACACTAGGATTTAACAGCATATGGTGCTGTCTATGAATTACACTAGGCTTTAACAGCATGTGGTGCTGTGTATGAATTACACTAGGCTTTAACAGCATAAGGTGCTGTTTATGAATTACACTAGGCTTTAACAGCATGTGGTGCTGTGTAGGAATTTCACTAGGCTTTAACAGCATGTGGTGCTGTGTATGAATTACAACAGGCTTTAACAGAATGTGGTGCTGTGTATGAATTACACTAGGCTTTAACAGCATGTGGTGCTGTGTATGAATTACACTAGGCTTTAACAGCGTGTGGTGCTGTGTATGAATTACACTAGGCTTTAACAGCATAATGTGCTGTGTTTGAATTACACTAGGCTTTAACAGCATGTGGTGCTGTGTATGAATTACACTAGGCTTTAACAGCATATGGCGCTGTGTATGAATTACACTAGGCTTTAACAGCATAATGTGCTGTGTTTGAATTACACTAGGCTTTAACAGCATGTGGTGCTGTGTATGAATTACACTAGGATTTAACAGCATGTGGTGCTGTGTATGAATTACACTAGGCTTTAACAGCATGTGGTACTGTGTATGAATTACACTAGGCTTTAACAGCATGTGGTGCTGTGTATGAATTACACTAGGCTTTAACAGCATGTGGTGCTGTGTATGAATTACACTAGGCTTTAACAGCATGTGGTGCTGTGTATGAATTACACTAGGATTTAACAGCATGTGGTGCTGTGTATGAATTACACTAGGCTTTAACAGCATGTGGTGCTGTGTATGAATTACACTAGGCTTTAACAGCATGTGGTGCTGTGTATGAATTACACTAGGATTTAACAGAATGTCGTGCTGTGTATGAATTACACTAGGCTTTAACAGAATGTGGTGCTGTGTATGAATTACACTAGGCTTTAACAGCATGTGGTGCTGTGCATGAATTACACTAGGCTTTAACAGCATGTGGTGCTGTGTATGAATTACACTAGGCTTTAACAGCATGTGGTGCTGTGTATGAATTACACTAGGCTTTACCAAAATGTGGTGCTGTGTATGAATTACACTAGCCTTTAACAGCATGTGGTGCTGTGTATGAATTACACTAGGCTTTAACAGCATGTGGTGCTGTGTATGAATTATACTAGGCTTTAACAGCATGTGGTGCTGTGTATGAATTACACTAGGCTTTAACAGCATGTGGTGCTGTGTATGAATTACACTAGGCTTTAACAGCATGTGGTGCTGTGTATGAATTACACTAGGCTTTAACAGCATGTGGTGCTGTGTATGAATTACACTAGGCTTTAACAGAATGTGGTGCTGTGTATGAATTACACCTGGCTTTAACAGCATGTGGTGCTGTGTATGAATTACACTAGGCTTTAACAGAATGTGGTGCTGTGTATGAATTACACTAGGCTTTAACAGCATGTGGTGCTGTGTATGAATCACACTAGGCTTTAACAGCATGTGGTGCTGTGTCGGCAGTGTATTATTTTAGTGTGTCTTTTCTTTATCTTCTATTTAAGAAAGGGAAGAACGGAGTCATTTCAGTTTTTATGAAGATTATGTTTGTTTTGCTTTACTCATTGTTATCCTCTTGATGTAGTACACACTGTAACAAGTAGTAAAAGGCTTTCAGCTTTTACTACAGAAACTTTATGAATCCTCTTATGGAGCAATTTCCTCTTAATTTGAAACATTTGGGCGTTATTAGCTCACTTTTTTTTTACCTTCATTTTACTAGGCAAGTCAGTTAAGAACAAATTCTTATTTTCAATGACGGCCTAGGAACAGTGGGTTAACTGCCTGTTCAGGGGCAGAACGACATATTTGTACCTTGTCAGCTCGGGATTCGAACTTGCAACCTTTTCGGTTACTAGTCCAATGCTCTAACCACCAGGCTACCCTTAGTAAATAAAATAAACCACGTTGTTTTCTTTTTTTTAAACAGTGCCTATAAAATTAGATCTGTCTTGTCAAAGTCACAGAGTAGCCCGATTTCTGCTCTCAGACAACAACAATATGGTTGTGTCCTTAATGGCACCTTTTTCCCTATATAGTGCTCTACTGTTGACCAGAGCCTTATGGACACCGGTCAAAAGTAGTGTAGTAATTTAACCATGATGAATAGGGTACCATTTGAGACACATTCTACACTTGGTCTTTGTCATTTCCAAGGGCAGACAGATAGACCCCCTGGCCAGGGTGAGCTGAGCAGCATTCTGTGGTCTGTTAGGTGTCGTCCCTCCTGTTGTGCTGGTGCTGGACAGAGGCTCAGCTGCTCTCCTTCCGAGCCCTGGGTATTTCACAGGATTCTGGGGCCATCTCTAATCCATTTGGGTGTCAGTTAGCCTCGTGGTTAAGAGAGCGTGCGGCCAGTAACTGAAAGGGCGCTGGTTTAAATCCCAAGCTGACTGTAGAGGTCATGGGGTCATGTCGACTCTGAAAGAAAGTCTTTCCAGGTACATTGAAGGGATACTGTGAGATGCTGCATGTTTTGTGTCTTACGCAGAGTCAGAAGAGGTCTCCATACCATTTTTTATCTCTGTGTACAGTATGAAGCAGACCTGGGTAGAAAATAGGTGTGTTTTGTTGTTTATTTGAATATGCTAACTTTTCAAAAACTCTAATATAGTTTACATAGAAAATATAGTTTATAGAGAGTTTATAATGAGACTATAGTTTATATGTAACGGCGTTCTTCTGTTGAAGGAGGAGCGGACCAAAATGCAGCGTGGTGGTTACTCATGTTTATTGATGAAAATAGACTAGACATGAAATAACTGTAATGTACAAAAACAACAAACGGAAACGTGAAAAAACTATACAGCCTATCTAGTGAAAGTAAACACAGAGACAGGAACAATCACCCACGACACACTCAAAGAATATGGCTGCCTAAAACACACCACAATAACCCATGTCACACCCTGGCCTGACCAAAGAAATGAAGACAAACATAATATATTTCGACCAGGGCGTGACATTATATATAGCCTATAGTTTATATAGAGAATATAGTTTATAAAGAGTTTATAATGAGACTATAGTTTATATATGGCCTATAGTTTATATAGAGTTTATATAGAGAATATAGTTTATACAGAGTTTACATAGAGAATATAGTTTATATAGAGAATATAGTTTATACAGAGTTTACATAGAGAATATAGTTTATAGAGAGTTTATAATGAGACTATAGTTTATATAGAGTTTACATAGAGAATATAGTTTATAGAGAGTTTAAACTAAAACTAGTTTCTTTTATATTCAAATATACAGGTCTCAGAAAAACATCATATTGTACAGTATTTTGCATACCTCTCAGAAAACATAATAATATTTAAAGGTATGCAAGTTATTTGAAAGCAAAATATTTATTTGATGACTGCCAAATACTGTTTGAAGAATCAAAAACTGAATTAGTCTAAATATATGATCATTGTCACATAGTTTGGAGGGCTCTCAGATATGAATCTTAATATCGCCTATAGCCTAGAACTAAATACATGAGGGACATGGAATCATCTCAACATTAGAGTAGACCACTTTTGTAGTTTCAAAATGACTAACACATATATTTTCACAATGAGTGAGACATAAGTCAATGCAGCAACACTTGACATCCAGTTCTCATACATGTGCATACATGTTAAAAGAGTCATACAGTAGTTGAGCATCACAACGTATTTATACTTCTCTGTACAGAATATAATTGGCTACCTGGTTTGACTTCCAGGAGACATTCAGGAGAATAGACAGTTACAGGATGTTCAGGCAGAAATGTATTGTAGATCAAATATGACAGTCAGATACTGTATATTGGAATAGTATAGGCGTTTGTGTGTGCTCTAGTGATTCTATTTCTATCTTCATCATACAGTTCCAGATTCAGCCAATCCAATAGTTTCAGAAAAGTAGTCACTTCCTGAGATCTGTATTCAAATCGTTTTATAAAGTAGTCACTTCCTGAGATGTGTATTCAAATCGTTTTCAAAAGTAGTCACTTCCTGAGATCTGTATTCAAATCGTTTTATAAAGTAGTCACTTCCTGAGATGTGTATTCAAATCGTTTTATAAAGTAGTCACTTCCTGAGATGTGTATTCAAATCGTTTTCAAAAGTAGTCACTTCCTGAGATCTGTATTCAAATTGTTTTATAAAGTAGTCACTTCCTGAGATCTGTATTCAAATCGTTTTATAAAGTAGTCACTTCCTGAGATGTGTATTCAAATCGTTTTCAAAAGTAGTCACTTCCTGAGATGTGTATTCAAATCGTTTTCAAAAGTAGTCACTTCCTGAGATCTGTATTCAAATTGTTTTATAAAGTAGTCACTTCCTGAGATCTGTATTCAAATCATTTTATAAAGTAGTCACTTCCTGAGATCTGTATTCAAATCGTTTTATAAAGTAGTCACTTCCTGAGATGTGTATTCAAATCGTTTTCAAAAGTAGTCACTTCCTGAGATGTGTATTCAAATCGTTTTATAAAGTAGTCACTTCCTGAGATCTGTATTCAAATCGTTTTATAAAGTAGTCACTTCCTGAGATCTGTATTCAAATCGTTTTCAAAAGTAGTCACTTCCTGAGATCTGTATTCAAATCGTTTTATAAAGTAGTCACTTCCTGAGATCTGTATTCAAATCGTTTTCAAAAGTAGTCACTTCCTGAGATCTGTATTCAAATCGTTTTCAAAAGTAGTCACTTCCTGAGATCTGTATTCAAATAATTTTATAAAGTAGTCACTTCCTGAGATCTGTATTCAAATCGTTTTCAAAAGTAGTCACTTCCTGAGATCTGTATTCAAATCGTTTTATAAAGTAGTCACTTCCTGAGATCTGTATTCAAATCGTTTTATAAAGTAGTCACTTCCTGAGATCTGTATTCAAATCGTTTTCAAAAGTAGTCACTTCCTGAGATGTGTATTCAAATCGTTTTCAAAAGTAGTCACTTCCTGAGATCTGTATTCAAATCGTTTTATAAAGTAGTCACTTCCTGAGATCTGTATTCAAATCATTTAATAAAGTAGTCACTTCCTGAGATCTGTATTCAAATCATTTAATAAAGTAGTCATATTTTAGTATCAATATTCAAATCGTTTTGAAAAGTAGAACAGCAACATTCACCTTGTTACAACCTAAAGGGCAACAGCTGGTTAAAAAGAGAGAGAGAGAGAGTTGATGGAGTTTGAAGGCTGTGACTGGCAGTCAGCATTTCGCTTGGAATACACAAACACAACATGAGTGTTAGAGGATGAGCTAGTTAGCTATGTCTTGTCATCTAATCAACGATGATAATGCTGCATGTAGCTAACGCTTGCTGTAGCTAATGCTGGTTGTAGCTAATACTGGTTGTAGCTAATGCTTGCTGTAGATAATGCTGGTTTTAGCTAACGTTAACTGTACCTAATGCTGGCTGTAGATAATGCTGGTTTTAGCTAACGCTGGCTGTAGTTAACGTTAACTGTACCTAATGCTGGCTGTAGCTAACACTGGTTATAGCTAACGCTGGCTGTAGCTAACGTTAACTGTACCTAATGCTGGCTGTAGCTAACACTGGTTATAGCTAACGCTGGCTGTAGCTAACGTTAACTGTACCTAACGCTGGCTGTAGCTAACACTGGTTATAGCTAACGCTGGCTGTAGCTAACGTTAACTGTACCTAACGCTGGCTGTAGCTAACACTGGTTATAGCTAACGCTGGCTGTAGCTAACGTTAACTGTACCTAATGCTGGCTGTAGCTAACACTGGTTATAGCTAACGCTGGCTGTAGCTAACGTTAACTATACCTAATGCTGGCTGTAGCTAACGTTAACTGTACCTAACGCTGGCTGTAGCTAACACTGGTTATAGCTAACGCTGGCTGTAGCTAACGTTAACTGTACCTAACGCTGGCTGTAGCTAACGTTAACTGTACCTAACGCTGGCTGTAGCTAACACTGGTTATAGCTAACGCTGGCTGTAGCTAACCTTAACTGTACCTAACGCGGGCTGTAGCTAACACTGGTTATAGCTAACGCTGGCTGTAGCTAACGTTAACTGTACCTAATGCTGGCTGTAGCTAACACTGGTTATAGCTAACGCTGGATGTAGCTAACGAAGCAAACTGACATTGAGTTTGTTTTTAGGTGACAGCATAGAATTGTGAGAATTCCAAAGAATACATGTTACAAGGTAAAGAGTTAGCACACATACATACATGCATGCACACACACACACACACACACACACACACACACACACACACACACACACACACACACACACACACACACACACACACACACACACACACACACACACACACACACACACACACACACACACACAGTAATCCCTCATGCTGATAGGCATAGCTATGGGGGGATAATATGTCAAAGGGCAACTATGCACTGCAAAGTGTGTGTGCGTGTGTGTGTGTGTGCGTGCGTGCGTGCGTGCGTGCGAGTGAGCGTGCGTGCGTGTGTGTGTGTGTCCTGGCAGAGTATATGATGTTTCTCCAATATATTATCAAAACATCTCAACTGTTTCTCATGTGTTTATGCCACCCACTCACTCTTTCACTCATCGGTAGAAACCTGTTTATTTTCCCTGCACAAGGTTCTGATTAGTATCATTAATATAATTAATCAGAGGAGATGAGAGATCCCTGGAGTTTCTAAGGGACCTGATGTTTGGTTCGATGTTCTGATTAATATAATTCATGAGAGAAGTTGAGAGATCCCTGGTGTGTCTAAGGGCAGCCAGGTCACCCATGATACAAGTCAATATTCAACGTCCATCCATGTCTGAGGGCGTCGGGAGTTGCCGTGGAAACCGGACACTAGGGGGCAACAGGGAGCAGGGTTACCTTCAAGTAGATTTCAGGTCAAGTAGATTTCAGGTCAAGTAGATTTCGGGTCAAGTAGAAATCAGGTCAAGTAGATTTCAGGTCAAGTAGATTTCAGGTCAAGTAGATTTCGGGTCAAGTAGAAATCAGGTCAAGTAGATTTCAGGTCAAGTAGATTTCAGGTCAAGTAGATTTCGGGTCAAGTAGAAATCAGGTCAAGTAGATTTCAGGTCAAGTAGATTTCAGGTCAAGTAGATTTCAGGTCAAGTAGATTTCGGGTCAAGTAGAAATCAGGTCAAGTAGATTTCAGGTCAAGTAGAAATCAGGTCAAGTAGATTTCAGGTCAAGTAGATTTCAGGTCAAGTAGATTTCGGTGCGTTGTGAACGGGGATGGTGGATGGGCATAAGCATCTGCCTCTGATTCTGACGGTTGCAAGTTTGAATACAGAGATAGAGAGTTGTTTAATGCCTGTCCCAAACTGTAACTCTTACCTTAACCATTTGTTGTTAATGCCTGATCGCCACTATGGCCTATTTATTGCCTTACCTCTCTAATCTTACTACATTTGCACACACTCTATATATATATATTTATTTTGTGTTATTCACTGTACATTTGTTGATTCTATGTGTAAATCTGTGTTGTTTGTGTCGCACTGATCTTGGCCAGGTTGCAGTTGTAAATGAGATCTTGTTCTCAACTGACCTACCTGGTTAA
>NW_027006972.1:77500-112500 GCF_036934945.1 Oncorhynchus masou masou
TATTACTCTTCCTCACTGTCTCTCAACCTCTGTCATATTACTCTTCCTCACTGTCTCTCAACCTCTGTCATGTTGCTCTTCCTCACTGTCTCTCAACCTCTGTCATATTACTCTTCCTCACTGTCTCTCAACCTCTGTCATGTTGCTCTTCCTCACTGTCTCGCAACCTCTGTCATATTACTATTCCTCACTGTCTCTCAACCTCTGTCATATTACTCTTCCTCACTGTCTCTCAACCTCTGTCATATTACTCTTCCTCACTGTCTCTCAACCTCTGTCATGTTGCTCTTCCTCACTGTCTCGCAACCTCTGTCATATTACTCTTCCTCACTGTCTCTCAACCTCTGTCATGTTGCTCTTCCTCACTGTCTCTCAACCTCTGTCATGTTGCTCTTCCTCACTGTCTCTCAACCTCTGTCATATTACTCTTCCTCACTGTCTCTCAACCTTTGTCATGTTGCTCTTCCTCACTGTCTCGCAACCTCTGTCATATTACTCTTCCTCACTGTCTCTCAACCTCTGTCATATTACTCTTCCTCACTGTCTCTCAACCTCTGTCATGTTGCTCTTCCTCACTGTCTCTCAACCTCTGTCATGTTACTCTTCCTCACTGTCTCTCAACCTCTGTCATGTTACTCTTCCTCACTGTCTCTCAACCTCTGTCATGTTGCTCTTCCTCACTGTCTTGCAACCTCTGTCATATTACTCTTCCTCACTGTCTCTCACCCTCTGTCATATTACTCTTCCTCACTGTCTCTCAACCTCTGTCATGTTGCTCTTCCTCACTGTCTCTCAACCTCTGTCATGTTGCTCTTCCTCACTGTCTCTCAACCTCTGTCATGTTGCTCTTCCTCACTGTCTGTCATGTTACTCTTCCTCACTGTCTCAACCTCTGTCATGTTACTCTTCCTCACTGTCTCTCAACC
The DNA here is from genome assembly GCF_036934945.1 of Oncorhynchus masou masou. Taxonomy (NCBI): domain Eukaryota; kingdom Metazoa; phylum Chordata; class Actinopteri; order Salmoniformes; family Salmonidae; genus Oncorhynchus; species Oncorhynchus masou. The sequence goes on from NW_027006972.1 coordinate 78,427, forward strand.
TCTGTCATGTTGCTCTTCCTCACTGTCTCTCAACCTCTGTCATGTTGCTCTTCCTCACTGTCTCTCAACCTCTGTCATGATACTCTTCCCTGCTTGCCTTATTCATCTGTCATGTTAGCTTTTTACGACCAGTGGAAACAGCTTTGAAGACTACTACCACAAACTGTAAAATCCTCAAAAGTTGTAACAGAAACCTGCACCGCTATCTCAACAGAGCACAGTGCTTATTATGGGATGTATTAGGTTATAGTATTAATATGGGATGTATTTGGTTAAATTATTATTATGGGATGTATTTGGTTATATTATTATTATGGGATGTATTTGGTTAAATTATTATTATTTTCATTTATTTAACCTTTATTTAAATAGGCAAGTCAGTTAACTTAAGAACAAATTCTTATTTACAATGACGGCCTACACCCAGATGATGTTGGGCCGATTCTCCCAATCACGTCCGGTTGTGATACAGCCTGGGTAGAACCAGGGTGTCTGTAGTGATGCCTCGAGCATTGAGATGCAGTGTCTCAGACCGCAGAACCAGGGTGTCTGTAGTGATGCACTGCACTGAGATGCAGTGCTTAGACCACTGCACCACACAGGAGCCCATTATAATTGGCTGTGTTAGTTTATGAAATCTGACTTCTTGGATATGATGTTAATGATGTCAGAGAAAAACCTCACTGAATCATTCAGCACATGAAGAACCATATTTGTCTTGGTCAGATGTATTTTATGAAATCATCACCAGAGAACAAGGTAAAACCTCCCAGACAGGTCAAATGTACTTTATGACATCATCACCAGAGAACATTTTTTTAAATAAAACCTCCCAGACAGGTCAAATGTACTTTATGACATCATCACCAGAGAACAAGGTAAAACCTCCCAGACAGGTCAAATATACTTTATGACATCATCACCAGAGAACAAGGTAAATCCTCCCAGACAGGTGCCCATTATAATTGGCCTGTGTTCTTGGATATGATGTTAATGATGTCAGGAGCATGAAGAACCATTTGTCTTTCAGTACTTTATGACATCATCACCAGAGAACAAGGTAAAACCTCCCAGACAGGTCAAATGTACTTTATGACATCATCACCAGAGAACAAGGTAAAACCTCCCAGACAGGTCAAATGTACTTTATGACATCATCACCAGAGAACAAGGTAAAACCTCCCAGACAGGTCAAATGTACTTTATGACATCATCACCAGAGAACAAGGTAAAACCTCCCAGACAGGTCAAATGTACTTTATGATATCATCACCAGAGAACAAGGTAAATCCTCCCAGACAGGTCAAATGTACTTTATGACATCATCACCAGAGAACAAGGTAAATCCTCCCAGACAGGTCAAATGTACTCTATGACATCATCACCAGAGAACAAGGTAAATCCTCCCAGACAGGTCAAATGTACTTTATGACATCATCACCAGAGAACAAGGTAAATCCTCCCAGACAGGTCAAATGTACTTTATGATATCATCACCAGAGAACAAGGTAAATCCTCCCAGACAGACAAATACTTTATGACATCATCACCATTTACAGCCTGTTTTATCCCACCAGGAACACTGTTTTGGCTGGACAAACCAGAGAAGAGAAACTGGAGGGCTCCCAGACAGGACTGAAAATGTCAACCCTCTTACTGTATTGCATCATTCCATGGAACTGTGGTCTCAATTTTTCCAAAGTTGTTGGTTTGATTGCAATCACCAGATGGATCTCTTGCAGTGGTCTGGTTTTGAATCATCAAGAGAACAAAAACAAGGTCCAAATGACAAATATCGCAGAGAACAGTAATCAGATATGCAGTATGACATTTTCTTTCATCGGAACCAGAGAACATATCCACACACAACACACGCTCACACACACACACACAGGTCAAATGTACTTTATGACATCATCACCAGAGAACACACACACACACAGGTCAAACACACTTTATGACATCATCACACAGAACAAGGTAAATCCTCCCAGACAGGTCAAATGTACTTTACACATCATCACCAGAGAACAAGGTAACACTCCCAGACAGGTCAAACATGACACACACCAGAGAACAAGGTAAATCCTCCCAGACACACAGGTCAAGTCATACGACATTTTCACTAAAACAATCCTTCACTGTTCCCTCAAATTTAGTAATAATTGGCTTCACCCAGACTCCAACCCACGTAAGGCCTCGTCCAAACAATCAAATGGCCATTGATATTCAGAGAACCATACAGATCCACAGTGTGACTGACTGATTGACTAACTGACTGACTGATTGACTGACTGATTACTATACAGGCATCAAATGGGCTACTAGATCCACAGTGTGACTGACTGACTGACTGACTGATTGACTGACTGATTACTATACAGGCATCAAATGGGCTTCTAGATCCACAGTGTGACTGACTGATTGACTGACTGATTGACTGACTGACTGACTGACTGACTGACTGATTACTATACCGGCAGCACACGGGCTTCTAGAACCACTGTGTGACTGACTGACTGACTGACTGACTGACTGACTGATTACTATACAGGCATCACATGGACTTCCAGATCCACAGTGTGACTGACTGACTGACTGACTGACTGACTGACTGATTACTATACAGGCATCACATGGACTTCCAGATCCACAGTGTGACTGACTGATTGACTGACTGACTGACTGACTGACTGATTACTATACAGGCATCACATGGACTTCCAGATCCACAGTGTGACTGATTGACTGACTGACTGACTGATTACTATACAGGCATCACATGGACTTCCAGATCCACAGTGTGACTGACTGATTGACTGACTGACTGACTGACTGACTGATTACTATACAGGCATCACATGGACTTCCAGATCCACAGTGTGACTGACTGACTGACTGACTGACTGACTGATTACTATACAGGCATCACATGGACTTCCAGATCCACAGTGTGACTGACTGACTGACTGACTGACTGACTGACTGAATGATTACTATACAGGCATCACATGGACTTCTAGATCCACAGTGTGACTGACTGACTGACTGACTGACTGACTGACTGACTGATTACTATACAGGCAGCACATGGACTTCCAGATCCACAGTGTGACTGACTGACTGACTGACTGACTGATTACTATACAGGCATCACATGGACTTCCAGAACCACAGTGTGACTGACTGACTGACTGACTGACTGACTGATTACTATACAGGCATCACATGGACTTCCAGAACCACAGTGTGACTGACTGATTGACTGACTGAAGTTGGCTGCCATCATCTGTGTGTGATTTCAAGTTCAGGTCATTTCCCATATTTATCTGAATATGGGCTCGACATGAAAGAGCCTGCAGACCAAACGGCCAAATGGGTTCTGGATCATATAAATAATCCCGTGGCCTCTTAAATAAACATCTGATTCACTCAATATTAGCTCTCCAAGAGGCCTGTTTATTGTTGGACTGCCTGGGGGGTTCAATTGAGTAAGAAACCACTGTCATTATCGCCAAATCAAAGGCGTGTGATTTCAAAGGGAGCTTGACAGAGACTGTGACCGCACTTAACAAATAAATAGTTCCTCTCCGTGTGTGTGTGTGTGTGTGTTTGTGTGTGTGTGTGTGTGTCTGTATGCACATGTGTCACAGCGAATGGATCCAAACCCATTGTGGAACCATGGTACGATGGAGACAGGTGATTTCCTTTGATCAGACCGGTGGCCATTTTGTAACATACTGTACCACAGTGGGATCCATTTGACCAAATCTAAAAAGGTTAAAAAAAACAATCAAATTCCTTCTTTAACTCAAACTGTTGTCATGTAATACCAACTATAACAACCTCGAGTGTTATCGAAGCTCCACGGGACTGAAGACATTTGGTTTGTATTTGTTGCCTGGGTGGCTGAGTGAGATGACGTTATCCATTTTAAAAGCATGTGGCCGTGACATCAGAATCAGAGACCAACATGATGTCCTCTGTCGATTACAGCTGGGCTGTGCGTGCGTGCATGTGTGTGTGTGTGTGCGTGCGTGCGTGTGTGTGAAAGTGTCAGAGATGGGGGGGGGGGGGGGGGGGGCTCAGCAGAATATTCTGGAAGTGATGCCGTCTATGTGCTTGGAAAGCAGAACAAAATCCCTCCATAAAGAGATGATGGATTGGGAAATTGTCTGGAAAACACACAGACTCCGAACATAGGAGTGATATTTGAGGCAGGATGGACACTTCCGTAGACTTGGGTTTAGTTTGTGTCACTAGGCATTTACCTGCTTGTTTGAACAGTCATTTAACCTATTATAACCTATAACCTAATATACTGAACAAAAAAAAGCATCATGCAACAATTTATATGATTTTACTGAGTTACAGTTCATATAAGGAAATCCGTCAAATGATAGAAAGGAATTAGGTCCTAATCTATGGATTTCACATGACTGGGCAGGGGTGTAGCCATGGGTGGGCCTGGGAGAGCATAGGCCCACCCACTGGGGAGCCTGGCCCAGCCAATCAGAATTAGTTTTTACCCACAAAGGCGCTTACAGACTGAAATACTTTTCAGCTACAACTATACATATATATACAGTTGAAGTCAGAAGTTTACATACAGTTAGGTTGGAATCATTAAAACTCATTTTACAACTACTCCACACATTTCTTGTTATTAACAAACTATAGTTTTGGCAAGTTGGTTAGGAAATCTACTTCATTTTTCCAACAATTGTTTACAGACAGATGATTTCACTAATAATTCACTGTATCACAATTCCAGTGGGTCAGAAGTTTACATACAGTAAGTTGACTGTGCCTTTAATTAGCTTTGAAAATTCCAGAAAATGATGTCATGGCTTTAGGAACTTCTGATTGGAGGTGCACCTGTGGATGTATTGCAAGGCCTACCTTCAAACGCAATGCCTCTTTGCTTGACATCATAGAAAAATCAAAAGAAATCAGCCAAGACCTCAGAAAGAAATTCTAGACCTCCACAAGTCTGGTTCATCCTTGGGAGCAATTTACAAACGCCTGAACGTACCACGTTCATCTGTACAAACAATAGTGTGCAAGTATAAACACCATGTGACCACGCAGCTGTCATACTGCTCAGGAAGGAGACGCGTTCTGAGATGAACGTAGTTTGGTGTGAAAAGTGCAAATCAATCCCAGAACAACAGCAAAGGACCTTGTGAAGATGCCGGAGGAAACAGGTACAAAGTATCCATATCCACAGTAAAACGAGTCCTATATCACCATAACCTGAAAGGCCGCTCAGCAAGGAAGAAGCCACTGCTCCAAAACCGCCATAAAAAAGCCAGACTACGGTTTGCAACTGCACATGGGGGTTTACTTTTTGGAAAAATGTCCTCTGGTCTGCAGCCATGGGAATAAAGAGTTGTACAAATTTTGGAACAAAAATGTTCCAGGCCGTCATTGAAAAATAAGAATCTGTTCTTAACTGACTTGCCTGGTTAAAAAAAAAAAAAAAAAAAAGTAAAAATTAACTTGTAAGTTGCTCTGGATAAGAGCGTCTGCTAAATGACTTAAATGTAAATGATAACTGTTTAGCCATAATGACCATTGTTATGTTTAGAGGAAAAAGGGGGAGGCTTGCAAACCGAAGAACACCATCCCAACCGTGAAGCACGGGGGTGGCAGCATCATGTTGTGAGGGTGCTTTGCTGCAGGAGAGACTGGTGCACTTCACAAAATAGATGGCATCATGAGGTAGGAAAATTATGCGGATATATTGAAGTAACATCTCAAGACATAAGTCAGGAAGTTAAAGCTTGGTTGCAAATGGGTCTTCCAAATGGACCATGACACCAAGCATGCTTCCAAAGTTGTGGCAAAACAAAGTCAAGGTATTGGAGTGGCCATCACAAAGCCCTGACCAATATCCTATTGAAAATGTGTGGACAGAACTAAAAAGCGTGTGTGAGCAAGGAAATCTGTCAGGAGGAATGCTCTGTCAGGAGGAATGGGCCAAAATTCACCCAATTTATTGTGGGAAGGTTGTGAAAGTCTACCTGAAACGTTTCACCCAAGTTAAACAATTTAAAGGCAATGCTACCAAATACTAATTGAGTGTATGTAAACTTCTGACCCACTGGGAATGTGATGAAATAAATAAAAGCTAAAAATAAATCATTATCTCCACTATTATTCTGACATTTCACATTCTAAAATAAAGTGGTGATCCTAACTGACCTAAAACAGGGATTACTGGGATTAAAAGTCAGGAAATGTCAGAAAAACAGAGTTTAAATGTATTTGGCTAAGGTGTATGTAAACCTCTGACTTCAATTGTATATTATACCCCCTTTCTTCCCCCAATTTCAATCTTGTCTCATCGCTGCTACGCCCCAGCAAGCTCTAGAGGTGAAGGTTGAGTCATGAGTCACTTGGGAGGACCTAGTTCATATAGCTCCCGTGTCTCAATATATTGCTTCTTGTCGCTAGCTACATAGTTGTCTTTGCTGTCTTCGTATCCAAGATAATTGTGTAGTTTAGAGTGTGTAGACTTAGAGTGATTATCTTAATTTACCGAGGTTAGCTAGCCAGCTATTTGTCGTCCTTAACGTAGGAGATACTGCTAGCTAGCTAGCCAACAGCTAGCCAACGTCTACCGAATAGAACTTCAACTACCCGGTCAACATTCCGCTTCGCTCCACAGGTAGTATCACATTTTCATTTCACTTCATTACAGTACAACGGTTTGATTTGTTTGATCGTAGCTAGCTAGCTACATAGCCGTCTTTGTTTCAAAGACAACTGTGTAGTCTAGAGCGATTTTCTAGGTTAGCTAGCCAGCTATTGTCGTTCTTTTAACGTAACGTAACGTAATCAACACTGCTAGCTAGCCAGCTAGCCCCGAATAGCAGCACTGTAGAAACTATTACACTCAACGGAACGACTTGATTAGTGTAGTGTCAACAACGCAGCCACTGCCAGCTAGCCTACAAAGTCAACAACGCAGCCACTGCCAGCTAGCCTACTCCAGCAGTACTGTATCATTTCAATCATTTTAGTCAATAAGATTCTTGCTACGTAAGCTTAACTTTCTGAACATTCGGGACGTGTAGTCCACTTGTCATTCCAATCTCCTTTGCATTAGCGTAGCCTCTTCTGTAGCCTGTCAACTATGTGTCTATCTATCCCTGTTCTCTCCTCTTTGCACAGACCATACAAACGCTCCACACCGCGTGGCCGCGGCCACCCTAATCTGGTGGTCCCAGCGCGCACGACCCACGTGGAGTTCCAGGTCTCCGGTAGCCTCTGGAACTGCCGATCTGCGGCCAACAAGGCAGAGTTCATCTCAGCCTATGCCTCCCTCCAGTCCCTCGACTTCTTGGCACTGACGGAAACATGGATCACCACAGATAACACTGCTACTCCTACTGCTCTCTCTTCGTCCGCCCACGTGTTCTCGCACACCCCGAGAGCTTCTGGTCAGCGGGGTGGTGGCACCGGGATCCTCATCTCTCCCAAGTGGTCATTCTCTCTTTCTCCCCTTACCCATCTGTCTATCGCCTCCTTTGAATTCCATGCTGTCACAGTTACCAGCCCTTTCAAGCTTAACATCCTTATCATTTATCGCCCTCCAGGTTCCCTCGGAGAGTTCATCAATGAGCTTGATGCCTAGATAAGCTCCTTTCCTGAGGACGGCTCACCTCTCACAGTCCTGGGCGACTTTAACCTCCCCACGTCTACCTTTGACTCATTCCTCTCTGCCTCCTTCTTTCCACTCCTCTCCTCTTTTGACCTCACCCTCTCACCTTCCCCCTCTACTCACAAGGCAGACAATACGCTCGACCTCATCTTTACTAGATGCTGTTCTTCCACTAACCTCATTGCAACTCCCCTCCAAGTCTCCGACCACTACCTTGTATCCTTTTCCCTCTCGCTCTCATCCAACACTTCCCACACTGCCCCTACTCGGATGGTATCTCGCCGTCCCAACCTTCGCTCTCTCTCCCCCGCTACTCTCTCCTCTTCCATCCTATCATCTCTTCCCTCTGCTCAAACCTTCTCCAACCTATCTCCTGATTCTGCCACCTCAACCCTCCTCTCTTCCCTTTCTGCATCCTTTGACTCTCTATGTCCCCTATCCTCCAGGCCGGCTCGGTCCTCCCTCCCGCTCCGTGGCTCGACGACTCATTGCGAGCTCACAGAACAGGGCTCCGGGCAGCCGAGCGGAAATGGAGGAAAACTCGCCTCCCTGCGGACCTGGCATCCTTTCACTCCCTCCTCTCTACATTTTCCTCCTCTCTCTCTGCTGCTAAAGCCACTATCTACCACTCTAAATTCCAAGCATCTGCCTCTAACCCTAGGAAGCTCTTTGCCACCTTCTCCTCCCTCCTGAATCCTCCTCCCCCCCCTCCTCCCTCTCTGCAGATGACTTCGTCAACCATTTTGAAAAGAAGGTCGACGACATCCGATCCTCGTTTGCTAAGTCAAACGACACCGCTGGTTCTGCTCACACTGCCCTACCCTGTGCTCTGACCTCTTTCTCCCTCTCTCTCCAGATGAAATCTCGCTTCTTGTGACGGCCGGCCGCCCAACAACCTGCCCGCTTGACCCTATCCCCTCCTCTCTTCTCCAGACCATTTCCGGAGACCTTCTCCCTTACCTCACCTCGCTCATCAACTCATCCCTGACCACTGGCTACGTCCCTTCCGTCTTCAAGAGAGCGAGAGTTGCACCCCTTCTGAAAAAACCTACACTCGATCCCTCCGATGTCAACAACTACAGACCAGTATCCCTTCTTTCTTTTCTCTCCAAAACTCTTGAACGTGCCGTCCTTGGCCAGCTCTCCCACTATCTCTCTCAGAATGACCTTCTTGATCCAAATCAGTCAGGTTTCAAGACTAGTCATTCAACTGAGACTGCTCTTCTCTGTATCACGGAGGCGCTCTGCACTGCTAAAGCTAACTCTCTCTCCTCTGCTCTCATCCTTCTAGACCTATCGGCTGCCTTCGATACTGTGAACCATCAGATCCTCCTCTCCACCCTCTCCGAGTTGGGCATCTCCGGCGCGGCCCACTCTTGGATTGCGTCCTACCTGACAGGTCGCTCCTACCAGGTAGCGTGGCGAGAATCTGTCTCCTCACCACGCGCTCTCACCACTGGTTTCCCCCAGGGCTCTGTTCTAGGCCCTCTCCTATTCTCGCTATACACCAAGTCACTTGGCTCTGTCATAACCTCACATGGTCTCTCCTATCATTGCTATGCAGACGACACACAATTAATCTTCTCCTTTCCCCCTTCTGATGACCAGGTGGCGAATCGCATCTCTGCATGTCTGGCAGACATATCAGTGTGGATGACGGATCACCACCTCAAGCTGAACCTCGGCAAGACGGAGCTGCTCTTCCTCCCGGGGAAGGACTGCCCGTTCCATGATCTCGCCATCACGGTTGACAACTCCATTGTGTCCTCCTCCCAGAGCGCTAAGAACCTTGGCATGATCCTGGACAACACCCTGTCGTTCTCAACTAACATCAAGGCGGTGGCCCGTTCCTGTAGGTTCATGCTCTACAACATCCGCAGAGTACGACCCTGCCTCACACAGGAAGCGGCGCAGGTCCTAATCCAGGCACTTGTCATCTCCCGTCTGGATTACTGCAACTCGCTGTTGGCTGGGCTCCCTGCCTGTGCCATTAAACCCCTACAACTCATCCAGAACGCCGCAGCCCGTCTGGTGTTCAACCTTCCCAAGTTCTCTCACGTCACCCCGCTCCTCCGCTCTCTCCACTGGCTTCCAGTTGAAGCTCGCATCCGCTACAAGACCATGGTGCTTGCCTACGGAGCTGTGAGGGGAACGGCACCGCAGTACCTCCAGGCTCTGATCAGGCCCTACACCCAAACAAGGACACTGCGTTCATCCACCTCTGGCCTGCTCGCCTCCCTACCACTGAGGAAGTACAGTTCCCGCTCAGCCCAGTCAAAACTGTTCGCTGCTCTGGCCCCCCAATGGTGGAACAAACTCCCTCACGATGCCAGGACAGCGGAGTCAATCACCACCTTCCGGAGACACCTGAAACCCCACCTCTTCAAGGAATACCTAGGATAGGATAAAGTAATCCTTCTCACCCCCCTTAAATGATTTAGATGCACTATTGTAAAGTGGCTGTTCCACTGGATGTCATAAGGTGAATTCACCAATTTGTAAGTCGCTCTGGATAAGAGCGTCTGCCAAATGACTTAAATGTAATGTAAATGTCTCAATATATGGCCCCTTGTCTCAAGGTATGGCTTCTTGTCTCAATATATGGCTTCTTGTCTCAATATATGGCTTCTTTTATTAAGATATGGCCCCTTCTCTCAATATGTGGCTTCTTGTATTAAGATATGGGCCATTCTCTCAATATATGGACTCTTGTCTCAATATATGGCTTCTTTTATTAAGATATGGCCCCTTCTCTCAATATATGGCTTCTTGTATTAAGATGTGGCCCCTTCTCTCAATATATGGCCTCTTGTCTCAATATATGGCTCCTTGTCTTAATATATGGCCCCTTCTATCAATATATGGCTTCTTGTCTCAATACATGGCTTCTTGTCTCAATATATGACTTCTTGTATTAAGATATGGCTTCAACTTTACCCTGTGAACCTTTACTCTCTGAACCTTTACCCTCTTAACCTTTACCCTCTGATCCTTTACCCTGTGAACCTTTACTCTCTGAACCTTTACCCTGTGATCCTTTACCCTGTGAACCTTTACCCTGTGAACCTTTACCCTGTGAACCTTTACCCTGTGATCCTTTACCCTGTGAACCTTTACCCTGTGAACCTTTACCCTGTGAACCTTTACTCTCTGAACCTTTACCCTGTGATCCTTTACCCTGTGAACCTTTACTCTCTGAACCTTTACCCTGTGATCCTTTACCCTGTGAACATTTACCCTCTTAACCTTTACCCTGTGAACTTTTACCCTGTGATCCTTTACCCTGTGAACATTTACCCTCTTAACCTTTACCCTGTGAACCTTTACTCTCTGAACCTTTACCCTGTGAACATTTACCCTCTTAACCTTTACCCTGTGAACGTTTACTCTCTGAATCTTTACCCTCTGATCCTTTACTCTCTGAACCTTTACCCTGTGAACCTTTACTCTCTGAACCTTTACCCTCTGATCCTTTACTCTCTGAACCTTTACCCTCTAAACCTTTACCCTCTGAACTTTTACCCTCTGAACCTTAGTATGTGTGTAGCTCCTCACCCGACTCCCTAGACCCACTATGATTTTCATACCGCCCCAATAGATCCACAGATGATGCAATCGCCGTTACCTATGCTATCCTATCTGGACAAGAGGAATACCTATGTAAGAATGCTGTTCATTGAAAACAGCTCAGCCTTCAAACACCATAGTCCCTCCAAGCTCATCATTAAGCTCAGGACCCTGGTTCTGAACCCCACCCTATGCAACTGGGTCCTGGACTTCCTGACGGGCCACCCCCAGGTGGTGAAGGTAGGCAACAACACCTCCACTACGCTGATCCTCAACACGGGGGCCCCACAAGGGTGTGTCCCACTAAGCCCAAACTAGATGGGATGGCGTATCACTGCAGACTGCTGTGGTAGACATACTGGTTAAGTGTGCCTTGAATTCTAAGCAAATCACTGATAGTGTCACCAGCAAAGCACCCCCACACCATCACACCTCCTCCTCATTGCTTCACGGTGGGAACCACAAATGCGGAGATCATTTGTTCACCTACTCTGCGTCTCGCAACGACACAGTGGTTGGAACCAAAAATCTCATATTTGGACTCATCAGGCCAAAGGACAGATATCCCCTGGTCCAATGTCCATTGCTCGTGTTTCTTGGCCCAAGCAAGTCACTTCTTATTATTGGTGTCCTTTAGTAGTGGTTTCTTTGCAGCAATTCGACCATGAAAGCCTCATTCACACAGTCTCCTCTGAACAGTTGATGTTGAGATGTGTCTATTACTTGAACTCCATGAAGCATTTATTTGGGCTGCAATCTGAGGTGCAGTTAACTCTAATGAACTTATCCTCTGCAGCAGTGGTAGCTCTGGGTCTTCCTTTCCTGTGGCGGTCCTCAGGGGAGCCAGGTTCATCATAGCGCTTGATGTTTTTTGCGACTGCACTTGCAAATTTCTTAACATTTTTCAGATTGACTGACCATGTCTTAAAGTAATGATGGACTGTCATTTCTCTTTGCTTATTTGAGCTGTTCTTGCCATAATATGGACTTGGTCTTTTGCCAAATAGAGCTATCTTCTATATACCACCCCTTCCTTGTCAAAATGAAATAAATTCCACAGATGAACTTTTAACAAGGCACACCTGCTATTTGAAAAGCATTCCAGGTGACTACCTCATAAAGCTGGTTGAGAGAATGCCAAGAGTGTGCAAAGCTGTCATCAAGGCAAAGCGTGGCCACTTTAAAGAATCTAAAATATATATTTATTTGTTCAAGACTTTTTTGTTACAACATGATTCCATATGTGTTATTTCATAGTTTTGATGTCTTCACTATTATTGTACAATGTAGGAAATCGGGAAAATGAAAGAAAAACCCTTGAATGAGAAGGTGTGTCCAAGCTTTTCACTGGCACTGTATACTGGATATTTATACTCCAGACTCCAACATTGCTCATACTAATATTTATATATTTCTTAATTCCATTCTTTTACTTTTTAGATTTGTGTGTATTGTTAGATGTTACGGCACTGTTGGAGCTAGGAACAAAAATGTTTCACTAAACCCGCAATAACATCTGCTAAATATGTGTATGTGACCAGTAAAATGTGATTTCACTCCCTTCCTGGACATAGAAATGTGAAATAAAGTGTATAGCATGTGTTTTGAGATTGCGCTCACCAGTGTTAGTATATACGTTTGTGTGTGTGTGTGTGTGTGTGTGTGTGTGTGTGTGTGTGTGTGTGTGTGTGTGTGTGTGTGTGTGTGTGTGTGTGTGTGTGTGTGTGTGTGTGTGGAGATGAGCTGTGCATGCCAGTGGGGAGAGCAGGTGCAGCTGTCTCTATAGCACCATGTCCCAGAATGTAGGGAATATCCTGGCCCCCACCAACCCCATGTCATCTCAGCTTTCCCACCCACCTCTCTGCTCTTCTCCCTTCATATAACTAAAAACAGGCACATCTCTTGGTGCCAAAGATCAGCAGGGGTCCTCTGGAGCAAGAGTCAAAGGGCAAAACTGGGTTGGGCTTCATTACCAACAGGGAGGAGTCCTAGGTGAAGTTCCTCCCCAGTTTAACATATCAGCTACAGTGTACACATCATGTGATATACACGTAACTGCCAAAATAAAGGAAACCCCAACATAAAGCGTCTTAATAGGTTGTTGGGAACCACGAGCCGTCAGAACAGCTTCGATGCACCTTGACATAGATTCCACACGTTTGTGGAGCTCTATTAGAGGGAAACAACATTCTTCCACAAGGATTTCCATCACGTGTTTTTTTGTTGTTGGTGGTGTTGATAAACGCTGTCTCAGGCGCCACTCCAGAATCTCACATATGTGTTCAATTGGGTTGAGATCTGTTGACTGAGACGGCCATGGTATATGGTTTACATTGTTTTCATATTCACCAGTCATTGACCCCTCGTGCCCTGTGGATGGAGGGCACTGTCATCCACTCCCATCAGGGTTCAAATGATTCAACATAGGTTGAAGGTCCCTCAGAACGGCTGTGTATGGCGTTAACCTTGCCCTCTAAGAGGCTGAGCAGGCCAGGAACATGAACCCACGCCATAACAGAGCCTCCAGAACACTCATTTACACAAGTGTTTCCATTCTTTTGGCACGACCTGTAGGTGGTGTTCCGCTGCTCAGATTTGACTGATGCCTGTCAAATCTTACAACACCTGGATAGGTATTTCACATATCAGTTAACCACATCATATGTTATAGCATTCCGGTGCCAGACGGTGACGTGGCGCACAACCATTCGCTGAGCAGGGGAACACGACTCGTGTGATGCTCACACTAAAATCCAATGGTTCTATATAGCGTCAAACAAGAGTTCTTTGGCTTGTAATCATTGCGGAACTGTTTTTTATGCTATATGGAACCTTTTATTGAAGGTTCTATAAAGAACCCTTTCATAAGATTCTAAGAAGAACCATAAAAAAAAGTTCCAAAGATCCACTGATGTTTCAGGCCTAAATCTAGATTCTAACCTTTTTGTTCCAGGTAGAACCCTCTTGGGAACACTTTCCACAGAGGGTTCTACATGGAATCCAAAAGGGTTCTACCTGGAACTAAAAAGGGTTCTCCTACGGGGACAGTCAAAGACCACCTTTGGAACCCTTTTTTTCTAAGATTGTGTGGTATTTCTTGTGTACCATTTTTCAGGTCATTGTTCCAAACGGCAATTTGTTTTGAATTACTCAGTTTGTACTTGATGACTTACTTGGCTTAAATAAATGTCAAATAAATGTGGAATATTTTTATTTATTTAACTAGGCAAGTCCTTTAAGAACAAATTCTTATTTATAATGACAGTCTATCAGGGAACAGGGTTAACCGCCTTGTTCACGGGCAGAACGATAGATTATTTACTTGTCAGCTCAAGGGATTCAACCCAGCAACCTTTTAGTTACTGGCCCAATGTGTTAACCACTAGTCTACCTGCCACCCTAGTTGTATGGCTGTTATTGGGCCTTCACATGTCATATAGCTCCCTCCTCCTTCACATGTCATATAGTTAACTCCTCCTTCACATGTCATATAGCTGACTCCTCCTTCACATGTCATATAGTTAACACCTCCTTCACATGTCATATAGCTGACTCCTCCTTCACATGTCATATAGTTAACTCCTCCTTCACATGTCATATAGTTAACTCCTCCTTCACATGTCATATAGCTCCCTGCTACTTCACATGTCATATAGTTAACTCCTCCTTCACATGTCATATAGCTGACTCCTCCTTCACATGTCATATAGGTAACTCCTCCTTCACATGTCATATAGCTCCCTCCTCCTTCACATGTCATATAGTTAACTCCTCCTTCACATGTCATATAGCTGACTCCTCCTTCACATGTCATATAGCTCCCTCCTCCTTCACATGTCATATAGCTGACTCCTCCTTCACATGTCATATAGCTGACTCCTCCTTCACATGTCATATAGCTGACTCCTCCTTCACATGTCATATAGCTGACTCCTCCTTCACATGTCATATAGCTCCCTCCTCCTTCACATGTCATATAGCTCCCTCCTCCTTCACATGTCATATAGCTCCCTCCTCCTTCACATGTCATATAGCTCCCTCTTCCTTCACATGCCATATAACTCCCTCCTCCTTCACATGTCATATAGCTGACTCCTCCTTCACATGTCATATAGCTCCCTCCTCCTTCATATGTCATGTAGTTGACTCCTCCTTCACATGTCATATAGCTCCCTCCTCCTTCACATGTCATATAGTTGACTCCTCCTTCACATGTCATATAGCTCCCTCCTCCTTCATATGTCATGTAGTTGACTCCTCCTTCACATGTCATATAGCTCCCTCCTCCTTCACATGTCATGTAGTTGACTCCTCCTTCACATGTCATATAGCTCCCTCCTCCTTCACATGTCATATAGCTGACTCCTCCTTCACATGTCATATAGCTGACTCCTCCTTCACATGTCATATAGCTGACTCCTCCTTCACATGTCATATAGTTGACTCCTCCTTTACATGTCATATAGCTCCCTCCTCCTTCACATGTCATATAGCTCCCTCCTCCTTCACATGTCATATAGCTCCCTCCTCCTTCACATGCCATATAACTCCCTCCTCCTTCACATGTCATATAGCTGACTCCTCCTTCACATGTCATATAGCTCCCTCCTCCTTCATATGTCATGTAGTTGACTCCTCCTTCACATGTCATATAGCTCCTTCCTCCTTCACATGTCATATAGTTGACTCCTCCTTCACATGTCATATAGCTGACTCCTCCTTCACATGTCATATAGCTGACTCCTCCTTCACATGTCATATAGCTCCCTCCTCCTTCACATGTCATATAGTTGACTCCTCCTTCACATGTCATATAGCTGACTCCTCCTTCACATGTCATATAACTCCCTCCTCCTTCACATGTCATATAGCTCCCTCCTCCTTCACATGTCATATAGCTGACTCCTCCTTCACATGTCATATAGCTCCCTCCTCCTTCACATGTCATATAGCTGACTCCTCCTTCACATGTCATATAACTCCCTCCTCCTTTACATGTCATATAGCTGACTCCTCCTTCACATGTCATATAACTCCCTCCTCCTTTACATGTCATATAGTTGACTCCTCCTTTACATGTCACATAGCTCCCTCCTCCTTCACATGTCATATAGCTGACTCCTCCTTCACATGTCATATAGCTGACTTCTCCTTCACATGTCATATAGCTCCCTCCTCCTTTACATGTCATATAGTTGACTCCTCCTTTACATGTCATATAGCTCCCTCCTCCTTCACATGTCATATAGCTCCCTCCTCCTTCACATGTCATATAGCTCCCTCCTCCTTCACATGTCATATAGCTCCCTCCTCCTTCACATGTCATATAGCTCCCTCCTCCTTCACATGTCATATAGCTCCCTCCTCCTTCACATGCCATATAACTCCCTCCTCCTTCACATGTCATATAGCTGACTCCTCCTTCACATGTCATATAGCTCCCTCCTCCTTCATATGTCATGTAGTTGACTCCTCCTTCACATGTCATATAGCTCCCTCCTCCTTCACATGTCATTATAGTTGACTTCTCCTTCACATGTCATGTAGTTGACTCCTCCTTTACATGTCATATAGCTCCCTCCTCCTTCACATGTCATATAGTTAACTCCACCTTCACATGTCATATAACTCCCTCCTCCTTCACATGTCATATAGCTGACTCCTCCTTCACATGTCATATAGCTCCCTCCTCCTTCACATGTCATATAGCTCCCTCCTCCTTCACATGTCATATAGCTGACTCCTCCTTTACATGTCATATAGCTCCCTCCTCCTTCACATGTCATATAGCTCCCTCCTCCTTCACATGTCATATAGCTGACTCCTCCTTCACATGACATATATTTGACTCCTCCTTCACATGTCATATAGCTCCCTCCTCCTTCACATGTCATATATCTCCCTCCTCCTTCACATGTCATATAGCTCCCTCCTCCTTCACATGTCATATAGCTGACTCCTCCTTCACATGTCATATAGCTGACTCCTCCTTTACATGTCATATAGCTCCCTCCTCCTTCACATGTCATATAGCTCCCTCCTCCTTCACATGTCATATAGCTGACTCCTCCTTCACATGTCATATAGTTTACTCCTCCTTCACATGTCATATAGCTCCCTCCTCCTTCACATGTCATATATCTCCCTCCTTCTTCACATGTCATATATCTCCCTCCTCCTTCACATGTCATATAGCTCCCTCCTCCTTCACATGTCATATAGCTGACTCCTCCTTCACATGTCATATAGTTGACTCCTCCTTCACATGTCATATAGCTCCCTCCTCCTTCACATGTCATATATCTCCCTCCTTCTTCACATGTCATATAGCTCCCTCCTCCTTCACATGTCATATATCTCCCTCCTTCTTCACATGTCATATAACTCCCTCTTCCTTCACATGTCATATAGCTCCCTCCTCCTTCACATGTCATATAGCTCCCTCCTCCTTCACATGTCATATAGCTGACTCCTCCTTCACATGTCATATAGCTCCCTCCTCCTTCACATATCATATAGCTCCCTCCTCCTTCACATGTCATATAGCTCCCTCCTCCTTCACATGTCAAATAGCTCCCTCCTCCTTCACATGTCATATAGCTGACTCCTCCTTCAGATGTCATATAGCTCCCTCCTCCTTCACATATCATATAGCTCCCTCCTCCTTCACATGTCATATAGCTCCCTCCTCCTTCACATGTCATATAGCTCCCTCCTCCTTCACATGTCATATAGCTCCCTCCTCCTTCACATATCATATAGCTCCCTCCTCCTTCACATATCATATAGCTCCCTCCTCCTTCACATGTCAAATAGCTCCCTCCTCCTTCACATGTCATATAGCTGACTCCTCCTTCACATGTCATATAGCTCCCTCCTCCTTCACATATCATATAGCTCCCTCCTCCTTCACATGTCATATAGCTCCCTCCTCCTTCACATGTCATATAGCTCCCTCCTCATTCACATGTCATATAGCTGACTCCTCCTTCACATGTCATATAGCTCCCTCCTCCTTCACATGTCATGTAGTTGACTCCTCCTTCACATGTCATATAGCTCCCTCCTCCTTCACATGTCATATAGCTCCCTCCTCCTTCACATGTCATATAGCTCCCTCCTCCTTCACATGTCATATAGCTCCCTCCTCCTTCACATGCCATATAACTCCCTCCTCCTTCACATGTCATATAGCTGACTCCTCCTTCACATGTCATATAGCTCCCTCCTCCTTCATATGTCATGTAGTTGACTCCTCCTTCACATGTCATATAGCTCCCTCCTCCTTCACATGTCATTATAGTTGACTTCTCCTTCACATGTCATGTAGTTGACTCCTCCTTTACATGTCATATAGCTCCCTCCTCCTTCACATGTCATATAGTTAACTCCACCTTCACATGTCATATAACTCCCTCCTCCTTCACATGTCATATAGCTGACTCCTCCTTCACATGTCATATAGCTCCCTCCTCCTTCACGTGTCAAATAGCTCCCTCCTCCTTCACATGTCTTATAGCTGACTCCTCCTTCACATGTCATATAACTCCCTCCTCCTTCACATGTCATATAGCTCCCTCTTCCTTCACATGTCATATAGTTGACTCCTCCTTTACATGTCATATAGCTCCCTCCTCCTTCACATGTCATATAGCTCCCTCCTCCTTCACATGTCATATAACTCCCTCCTCCTTCACATGTCATATAGTTGACTCCTCCTTCACATGTCATATAGCTCCCTCCTCCTTCACATGTCATATAGCTGACTCCTCCTTCACATGTAATATAGTTGACTCCTCCTTCACATGTCATATAGCTCCCTCCTCCTTCATATGTCATATATCTCCCTCCTTCTTCACATGTCATATAGCTCCCTCCTCCTTCACATGTCATATAGCTCCCTCCTCTTTCACATATCATATAGCTCCCTCCTCCTTCACATGTCATATAGCTCACTCCTCCTTCACATGTCTTATAGCTGACTCCTCCTTCACATGTCATATAGCTCCCTCCTCCTTCACATGTCATATAGCTCCCTCCTCCTTCACATGTCATATAGCTGACTCCTCCTTCACATGTCATATAGCTCCCTCCTCCTTCACATGTCATATAGCTCCCTCCTCCTTCACATGTCATATAGCTGACTCCTCCTTCACATATCATATAGCTCCCTCCTCCTTCACATGTCATATAGCTCCCTCCTCCTTCACATGTCATATAGCTGACTCCTCCTTCACATGTCACATAGCTCCCTCCTCCTTCACATGTCATATAGCTCCCTCCTCCTTCACATGTCATATAGCTGACTCCTCCTTCACATGTCATATAGCTCCCTACTCCTTCACATGTCATATATCTCCCTCCTCCTTCACATGTCATATAGCTCCCTCCTCCTTCACATGTCATTTAGCTGACTCCTCCTTCACATGTCATATAGCTGACTCCTCCTTTACATGTCATATAGCTCCCTCCTCCTTCACATGTCATATAGCTCCCTCCTCCTTCACATGTCATATAGCTGACTCCTCCTTCACATGTCATATAGTTTACTCCTCCTTCACATGTCATATAGCTCCCTCCTCCTTCACATGTCATATATCTCCCTCCTTCTTCACATGTCATATATCTCCCTCCTCCTTCACATGTCATATAGCTCCCTCCTCCTTCACATGTCATATAGCTGACTCCTCCTTCACATGTCATATAGTTGACTCCTCCTTCACATGTCATATAGCTCCCTCCTCCTTCACATGTCATATATCTCCCTCCTTCTTCACATGTCATATAGCTCCCTCCTCCTTCACATGTCATATATCTCCCTCCTTCTTCACATGTCATATAACTCCCTCTTCCTTCACATGTCATATAGCTCCCTCCTCCTTCACATGTCATATAGCTCCCTCCTCCTTCACATGTCATATAGCTGACTCCTCCTTCACATGTCATATAGCTCCCTCCTCCTTCACATATCATATAGCTCCCTCCTCCTTCACATGTCAAATAGCTCCCTCCTCCTTCACATGTCATATAGCTGACTCCTCCTTCAGATGTCATATAGCTCCCTCCTCCTTCACATATCATATAGCTCCCTCCTCCTTCACATGTCATATAGCTCCCTCCTCCTTCACATGTCATATAGCTCCCTCCTCCTTCACATGTCATATAGCTCCCTCCTCCTTCACATATCATATAGCTCCCTCCTCCTTCAAATGTCATATAGCTCCCTCCTCCTTCACATGTCAAATAGCTCCCTCCTCCTTCACATGTCATATAGCTGACTCCTCCTTCACATGTCATATAGCTCCCTCCTCCTTCACATATCATATAGCTCCCTCCTCCTTCACATGTCATATAGCTCCCTCCTCCTTCACATGTCATATAGCTCCCTCCTCCTTCACATGTCATATAGCTGACTCCTCCTTCACATGTCATATAGCTCCCTCCTCCTTCACATGTCATGTAGTTGACTCCTCCTTCACATGTCATATAGCTCCCTCCTCCTTCACATGTCATATAGTTAACTCCTCCTTCACATGTCATATAACTCCCTCCTCCTTCACATGTCATATAGCTGACTCCTCCTTCACATGTCATATAGCTCCCTCCTCCTTCACGTGTCATATAGCTCCCTCCTCCTTCACATGTCTTATAGCTGACTCCTCCTTCACATGTCATATAACTCCCTCCTCCTTCACATGTCATATAGCTCCCTCTTCCTTCACATGTCATATAGTTGACTCCTCCTTTACATGTCATATAGCTCCCTCCTCCTTCACATGTCATATAGCTCCCTCCTCCTTCACATGTCATATAACTCCCTCCTCCTTCACATGTCATATAGTTGACTCCTCCTTCACATGTCATATAGCTCCCTCCTCCTTCACATGTCATATAGCTGACTCCTCCTTCACATGTCATATAGTTGACTCCTCCTTCACATGTCATATAGCTCCCACCTCCTTCATATGTCATATATCTCCCTCCTTCTTCACATGTCATATAGCTCCCTCCTCCTTCACATGTCATATAGCTCCCTCCTCCTTCACATATCATATAGCTCCCTCCTCCTTCACATGTCATATAGCTCCCTCCTCCTTCACATGTCTTATAGCTGACTCCTCCTTCACATGTCATATAGCTCCCTCCTCCTTCACATGTCATATAGCTCCCTCCTCCTTCACATGTCATATAGCTGACTCCTCCTTCACATGTCATATAGCTCCCTCCTCCTTCACATGTCATATAGCTCCCTCCTCCTTCACATGTCATATAGCTGACTCCTCCTTCACATATCATATAGCTCCCTCCTCCTTCACATGTCATATAGCTCCCTCCTTCACATGTCATATAGCTGACTCCTCCTTCACATGTCATATAGCTCCCTCCTCCTTCACATGTCATATAGCTCCCTCCTCCTTCACATGTCATATAGCTGACTCCTCCTTCACATGTCATATAGCTCCCTCCTCCTTCACATGTCATATAGCTCCCTCCTCCTTCACATGTCATATAGCTGACTCCTCCTTCACATGTCATATAGTTGACTCCTCCTTCACATGTCATATAGCTCCCTCCTCCTTCACATGTCATATATCTCCCTCCTTCTTCACATGTCATATAGCTCCCTCCTCCTTCACATGTCATATATCTCCCTCCTTCTTCACATGTCATATAACTCCCTCTTCCTTCACATGTCATATAGCTCCCTCCTCCTTCACATGTCATATAGCTCCCTCCTCCTTCACATGTCATATAGCTGACTCCTCCTTCACATGTCATATAGCTCCCTCCTCCTTCACATATCATATAGCTCCCTCCTCCTTCACATGTCAAATAGCTCCCTCCTCCTTCACATGTCATATAGCTGACTCCTCCTTCAGATGTCATATAGCTCCCTCCTCCTTCACATGTCATATAGCTCCCTCCTCCTTCACATGTCATATAGCTCCCTCCTCCTTCACATGTCATATAGCTCCCTCCTCCTTCACATATCATATAGCTCCCTCCTCCTTCACATGTCATATAGCTCCCTCCTCCTTCACATGTCAAATAGCTCCCTCCTCCTTCACATGTCATATAGCTGACTCCTCCTTCACATGTCATATAGCTCCCTCCTCCTTCACATATCATATAGCTCCCTCCTCCTTCACATGTCATATAGCTCCCTCCTCCTTCACATGTCATATAGCTCCCTCCTCCTTCACATGTCATATAGCTGACTCCTCCTTCACATGTCATATAGCTCCCTCCTCCTTCACATGTCATGTAGTTGACTCCTCCTTCACATGTCATATAGCTCCCTCCTCCTTCACATGTCATATAGTTAACTCCTCCTTCACATGTCATATAACTCCCTCCTCCTTCACATGTCATATAGCTGACTCCTCCTTCACATGTCATATAGCTCCCTCCTCCTTCACGTGTCATATAGCTCCCTCCTCCTTCACATGTCTTATAGCTGACTCCTCCTTCACATGTCATATAACTCCCTCCTCCTTCACATGTCATATAGCTCCCTCTTCCTTCACATGTCATATAGTTGACTCCTCCTTTACATGTCATATAGCTCCCTCCTCCTTCACATGTCATATAGCTCCCTCCTCCTTCACATGTCATATAACTCCCTCCTCCTTCACATGTCATATAGTTGACTCCTCCTTCACATGTCATATAGCTCCCTCCTCCTTCACATGTCATATAGCTGACTCCTCCTTCACATGTAATATAGTTGACTCCTCCTTCACATGTCATATAGCTCCCTCCTCCTTCATATGTCATATATCTCCCTCCTTCTTCACATGTCATATAGCTCCCTCCTCCTTCACATGTCATATAGCTCCCTCCTCCTTCACATATCATATAGCTCCCTCCTCCTTCACATGTCATATAGCTCCCTCCTCCTTCACATGTCTTATAGGTGACTCCTCCTTCACATGTCATATAGCTCCCTCCTCCTTCACATGTCATATAGCTCCCTCCTCCTTCACATGTCATATAGCTGACTCCTCCTTCACATGTCATATAGCTCCCTCCTCCTTCACATGTCATATAGCTCCCTCCTCCTTCACATGTCATATAGCTGACTCCTCCTTCACATATCATATAGCTCCCTCCTCCTTCACATGTCATATAGCTCCCTCCTCCTTCACATGTCATATAGCTGACTCCTCCTTCACATGTCATATAGCTCCCTCCTCCTTCACATGTCATATAGCTCCCTCCTCCTTCACATGTCATATAGCTGACTCCTCCTTCACATGTCATATAGCTCCCTCCTCCTTCACATATCATATAGCTCCCTCCTCCTTCACATGTCATATAGCTCCCTCCTCCTTCACATGTCATATAGCTCCCTCCTCCTTCACATGTCATATAGCTGACTCCTCCTTCACATGTCATATAGCTCCCTCCTCCTTCACATGTCATGTAGTTGACTCCTCCTTCACATGTCATATAGCTCCCTCCTCCTTCACATGTCATATAACTCCCTCCTCCTTCACATGTCATATAGTTGACTCCTCCTTTACATGTCATATAGCTCCCTCCTCCTTCACATGTCATATAGTTAACTCCTCCTTCACATGTCATATAACTCCCTCCTCCTTCACATGTCATATAGCTGACTCCTCCTTCACATGTCATATAGCTCCCTCCTCCTTCACATGTCATATAGCTCCCTCCTCCTTCACATGTCATATAGCTGACTCCTCCTTCACATGTCATATAACTCCCTCCTCCTTCACATGTCATATAGCTCCCTCTTCCTTCACATGTCATATAGTTGACTCCTCCTTTACATGTCATATAGCTGACTCCTCCTTCACATGTCATATAACTCCCTCCTCCTTCACATGTCATATAGCTCCCTCCTCCTTCACATGTCATATAACTCCCTCCTCCTTCACATGTCATATAGCTGACTCCTCCTTCACATGTCATATAGCTCCCTCCTCCTTCACATGTCATATAGTTTACTCCTCCTTCACATGTCATATAGCTGACTCCTCTTTCACATGTCATATAGCTCCCTCCTCCTTCACATGTCATATAGCTGACTCCTCCTTCACATGTCATATAGTTAACCTCTCCTTCACATGTCATATAGCTCCCTCCTCCTTCACATGTCATA
Source organism: Oncorhynchus masou masou (assembly GCF_036934945.1). Taxonomy (NCBI): domain Eukaryota; kingdom Metazoa; phylum Chordata; class Actinopteri; order Salmoniformes; family Salmonidae; genus Oncorhynchus; species Oncorhynchus masou. The sequence goes on from NW_027006972.1 coordinate 102,792, forward strand.
TAGTTAACTCCTCCTTCACATGTCATATAGCTCCCTCCTCCTTCACATGTCATATATCTCCCTCCTTCTTCACATGTCATATAGCTCCCTCCTCCTTCACATATCATATAGCTCCCTCCTCCTTCACATGTCATATAGTTAACTCCTCCTTCACATGTCATATAGCTCCCTCCTCCTTCACATGTCATATAGTTAACTCCTCCTTCACATGTCATATAGCTCCCTCCTCCTTCACATGTCATATAACTCCCTCCTCCTTCACATGTCATATAGCTCCCTCCTCCTTCACATGTCATATAGCTCCCTCCTCCTTCACATATCATATAGCTCCCTCCTCCTTCACATGTCATATAGCTCCCTCCTCCTTCACATGTCATATAGCTGACAGAGCACTAGTTCCTACGGTGATAGACGCACCTTTCTAACCCAGTAGTTTAACACCTTACAGAGCACTAGTTCCTATGGTGATAGACACACCTTTCTAACCCAGTAGTTTAACACCTGACAGAGCACTAGTTCCTATGGTGATAGAAACACCTCCCTGACCCAGTAGTTTAACACCTGACAGAGCACTAGTTCATATGGTGATAGAAACACCTCCCTGACACAGTAGTTTAACACCTGACAGAGCACTGGTTCCTATGGTGATAGAAACACCTCCCTGGCCCAGTTGTTTAATACCCGACAGAGCACTAGTTCCTATGGTGATAGAAACACCTTTCTAACCCAGTAGTTTAACACCTTACAGAGCACTAGTTTAACACCTTACAGTGCACTAGTTCCTATGGTGATAGAAACACCTCCCTGACACAGTTGTTTAATACCTGACAGAGCACTAGTTCCTATGTTGATAGAAACACCTCCCTGACCCAGTAGTTTAACACCTGACAGAGCACTAGTTCCTATGGTGATAGAAACAGACGCTTTTGTACATTAATTGCAAAGATGACATAATGACTTATGCATCAATAATCGTGCTGCGTATCTTTTTGAAAATCTTCAGAAAGTTATGCTAAGCAATGATACCATGTTGGATATAAAGTGTTTGTTCCAACCTCATATGTATTCGCCAGCTCTTGTATCTTCCCCTGCCCCCTATACACCACGACGAGCCAGTAATGAGCCAGGAGTTCAGCTCCCCCTGTACATAGACCACCAGTCCTGAGGCCCTGCTACACAGGCTTTTAATGAACTACTAGGACGAAGACCAAGGTTTTGATTCCAGGTTTTGATTCCAATTCATTTAGCCTGTGTGTGATCCAGCTCATCTAGCTCGACGTGAGTATGGTATATTTTCAGATTATACTGTATATATATTTGTATTACCTAACCTCTCCACGTCCCCATCTAACTTCAAATGGACAGAATCTGTCTGAAGTATCAAACATTCCTTTATTCAGAAACACTAATGAGCACAGAGTAGCCACACACACACACACACACACACACACACACACACACACACACACACACACACACACACACACACACACACACACACACACACACACACACACACACACACACACACACCTCTACACCCGACTACTTTATTACCTTCCCAACGTTGCTGAGATAATTAGTTGATTACTTCACCACCATGGGGGATCCATGCTCTTTTCATCTTGGAGGTACATGTAGAGTTGCATCACCTGATTGGAGCCCCGGCAGTACCAGGCACCCCTACCAGGCACCCCTACCAGACACCCCTACCAGACACCTCCATCAGACACCCCTACCGAACACCCCTACCGGACACCCCCATCGGACACCCCTACCGGACACCCCTACCGGACACCCCTACCGGACACCCCCATCGGACACCTCCATCAGACACCCCCATCAGACACCCCTACTGGACACCCCTATCGGACACCCCTACTGGACACCCCCATTGGACACCTCCATCAGACACCCCCATCAGACACCCCTACCGGATACTCCCATCAGACACCCCCATCAGATACCCCTACCGGATACTCCCATCAGACACCCCCATTGGACACCTCCATCAGACACCCCCATCGGACACCCCTACCGGACACCCCTACCGGACACCCCCATCGGACACCTCCATCAGACACCCCCATCAGACACCCCTACTGGACACCCCTACCGGACACCTCCATTGGACACCCCTACTGGACACCCCCATTGGACACCTCCATCAGACACCCCCATCAGACACCCCTACTGGACACCCCCATTGGACACCTCCATCAGACACCCCCATCAGACACCCCTACCGGATACTCCCATCAGACACCCCCATCAGACACCCCTACCGGATACTCCCATCAGACACCCCCATCAGACACCCCCATCAGACACTACCATCAGACACCCCTACTGGACACCCCCATTGGACACCTCCATCAGACACCCCCATCAGACACCCCTACCGGATACTCCCATCAGACACCCCCATCAGACACCCCACCGGATACTCCCATCAGACACCCCCATCGGACACCCCCATCAGACACTCCCATCAGACACCCCATCAGACACCCCCATCAGACACCCCCATCGGACACCCCCATCAGACACCCCTACCGGATACCCCCATCAGACACCCCCATCGGACACCCCCATCAGACACCCATACCGGACACCCCTACCGGACACCCCAATCAGACACCCCCATCAGACACCCCTACCGGACACCCCCATCAGACACCCCCATCAGACACCCCCATCGGACACCCCCATCAGACACCCCTATCAGACACCCGCATCAGACACCGCTACCGGATACCCCCATCAGACACCCCCATCGGACACCCCCATCGGACACCCCCATCAGACACCCCCATCAGACACCCCCATCGGACACCCCCATCAGACACCCATACCGGACACCCCTACCGGACACCCCAATCAGACACCCCCATCAGACACCCCTACCGGACACCCCCATCAGACACCCCCATCAGACACCCCTACCGGACACCCCAATCAGACACCCCCATCAGACACCCCCATCAGACACCCCTACCGGACACCCCCATCAGACACCCCCATCAGACACCCCCATCAGACACTACCATCAGACACTCCCATCAGACACCCCCATCAGACACCCCCATCAGACACCCACATCACTACAGGGGTCATCATCAGAAACGGCACGATTCTGAGAGGAGGAGGCATGAGACAGACTGTAACAAGGAGAGACTAACACCAGACTGTAACAAGGAGAGACTAACACCAGACTGTAACAAGGAGAGACTAACACCAGACTGTACCAAGGAGAGACTAACACCAGACTGTACCAAGGAGAGACTAACACCAGACTGTACCAAGGAGAGACTAACACCAGACTGTACCAAGGAGAGACTAACACCAGACTGTACCAAGGAGAGACTAACACCAGACTGTACCAAGGAGAGACTAACACCAGACTGTACCAAGGAGAGACTAACACCAGACTGTACCAAGGAGAGACTAACACCAGACTGTACCAAGGAGAGACTAACACCAGACTGTACCAAGGAGAGACTAACACCAGGCGTACGCAGTCTGCACAACTATATATTCATACTAGTAGTAGTCATTAGTCTGTTCTAGTCTATATAGTAATACTAGTAGTAGTCATTAGTCTGCTCTAGTCTATATATTCATACTAGTAGTAGTCATTAGTCCTGTTCTAGTCTATATATTCATACTAGTAGTAGTCATTAGTCCTGCTCTAGTCTATATATTTACATTTACATTTAAGTCATTTAGCAGACGCTCTTATCCAGAGCGACTTACAAATTGGTGAAATCACCTTCTATGCCTTAAACCAAGATGTATTCATACTAGTAGTAATCATTAGTCCTGCTCTAGTCTATATATTCACACTAGTAGTAGTCATTAGTCTGCTCTAGTCTATATATTCATACTAGTAGTAGTCATTAGTCCTGTTCTAGTCTACATATTCATAATAGTAGTAGTCATTAGTCTGTTCTAGTCTATATATTCATACTAGTAGTAGTCATTAGTCCTGCTCTAGTCTATATATTCATACTAGTAGTAGTCATTAGTCTGCTCTAGTCTATATATTCATACTAGTAGTAGTCATTAGTCTGCTCTAGTCTATATATTCATACTAGTAGTAGTCATTAGTCTGCTCTAGTCTATATATTCTTACTAGTAGTAGTCATTAGTCTGCTCTAGTCTATATATTCACACTAGTAGTAGTCATTAGTCCTGCTCTCGTCTATATATTCATACTAGTAGTAGTCATTAGTCCTGCTCTAGTCTATATATTCCTACTAGAAGTAGTCATTAGTCCTGTTCTAGTCTATATATTCATACTAGTAGTAGTCATTAGTCCTGCTCTAGTCTATATATTCATACTAGTAGTAGTCATTAGTCCTGCTCTGGTCTATATATTCATACTAGTAGTAATCATTAGTCCTGCTCTAGTCTATATATTCATACTAGTAGTAATCATTAGTCCTGCTCTAGTCTATATATTCATACTAGTAGTAGTCATTAGTCCTGCTCTAGTCTATATATTCATACTAGTAGTAGTCATTAGTCCTGCTCTAGTCTGTATATTCATACCAGTAATACTAGTAGTAGTCATTAGTCTGCTCTAGTCTATATATTCATACCAGTAATACAAGTAGTAGTCATTAGTCCTGCTCTAGTCTATATATTCATACTAGTAGTAGTCATTAGTCCTGCTCTAGTCTGTATATTCATACCAGTAATACTAGTAGTAGTCATTAGTCTGCTCTAGTCTATATATTCATACCAGTAATACTAGTAGTAGTCATTAGTCCTGCTCTAGTCTATATATTCATACTAGTAGTAGTCATTAGTCCTGCTCTGGTCTATATATTCATACTAGTAGTAATCATTAGTCCTGCTCTAGTCTATATATTCATACTAGTAGTAGTCATTAGTCCTGCTCTAGTCTATATATTCATACTAGTAGTAGTCATTAGTCCTGCTCTAGTCTGTATATTCATACCAGTAATACTAGTAGTAGTCATTAGTCTGCTCTAGTCTATATATTCATACCAGTAATACTAGTAGTAGTCATTAGTCTGCTCTAGTCTATATATTCATACTAGTAGTAGTCATTACTCCTGCTCTAGTCTATAATATTCAAACTAGTAGTAGTCATTAGTCCTGCTCTAGTCTATATATTCATACCAGTAATACTAGCAGTAGTCATTAGTCTGTTCTAGTCTATATATTCATACTAGTAGTAGTCATTAGTCTGTTCTAGTCTATATATTCATACTAGTAGTAGTCATTAGTCCTGCTCTAGTCTATATATTTATACTAGTAGTGGTCATTAGTCCTGCTCTATTCTACATATTCATACTAGTAGTAGTCATTAGTCCTGCTCTAGTCTATATATTCATACTAGTAGTAGTCATTAGTCCTGCTCTAGTCTACATATTCATACTAGTAGTAGTCATTAGTCCTGTTCTAGTCTATATATTCATACCAATAGTAGTCATTAGTCTGCTCTAGTCTATATATTCATACTAGTAGTAGTCATTAGTCTGCTCTAGTCTATATATTCACACTAGTAGTAGTCATTAGTCCTGCTCTGGTCTATATATTCATACTAGTAGTAATCATTAGTCCTGCTCTAGTCTATATATTCATACTAGTAGTAATCATTAGTCCTGCTCTAGTCTATATATTCATACTAGTAGTAGTCATTAGTCCTGCTCTAGTCTATATATTCATACTAGTAGTAGTCATTAGTCCTGCTCTAGTCTGTATATTCATACCAGTAATACTAGTAGTAGTCATTAGTCTGCTCTAGTCTATATATTCATACCAGTAATACTAGTAGTAGTCATTAGTCCTGCTCTAGTCTATATATTCATACTAGTAGTAGTCATTAGTCTTGCTCTGGTCTATATATTCATACTAGTAGTAATCATTAGTCCTGCTCTAGTCTATATATTCATACTAGTAGTAGTCATTAGTCCTGCACTAGTCTATATATTCATACTAGTAGTAGTCATTAGTCCTGCTCTAGTCTGTATATTCATACCAGTAATACTAGTAGTAGTCATTAGTCTGCTCTAGTCTATATATTCATACTAGTAGTAGTCATTACTCCTGCTCTAGTCTATAATATTCAAACTAGTAGTAGTCATTAGTCCTGCTCTAGTCTATATATTCATACCAGTAATACTAGCAGTAGTCATTAGTCTGTTCTAGTCTATATATTCATACTAGTAGTAGTCATTAGTCTGTTCTAGTCTATATATTCATACTTTTAGTAGTCATTAGTCCTGCTCTAGTCTATATATTTATACTAGTAGTGGTCATTAGTCCTGCTCTATTCTACATATTCATACTAGTAGTAGTCATTAGTCCTGCTCTAGTCTATATATTCATACTAGTAGTAGTCATTAGTCCTGCTCTAGTCTACATATTCATACTAGTAGTAGTCATTAGACCTGTTCTAGTCTATATATTCATACCAATAGTAGTCATTAGTCTGCTCTAGTCTATATATTCATACTAGTAGTAGTCATTAGTCCTGCTCTAGTCTATATATTCATACTAGTAGTAGTCATTAGTCCTGCTCTAGTCTATATATTCATACTAGTAGTAGTCATTAGTCCTGCTCTAGTCTATATATTCATACTAGTAGTAGTCATTAGTCCTGCTCTAGTCTATATATTCATACTAGTAGTAGTCATTAGTCCTGCTCTAGTCTATATATTCATACTAGTAGTAGTCATTAGTCCTGCTCTAGTCTGTATATTCATACCAGTAATACTAGTAGTAGTCATTAGTCTGCTCTAGTCTATATATTCATACCAGTAATACTAGTAGTAGTCATTAGTCTGCTCTAGTCTATATATTCATACTAGTAGTAGTCATTACTCCTGCTCTAGTCTATAATATTCAAACTATTAGTAGTCATTAGTCCTGCTCTAGTCTATATATTCATACCAGTAATACTAGCAGTAGTCATTAGTCTGTTCTAGTCTATATATTCATACTAGTAGTAGTCATTAGTCTGTTCTAGTCTATATATTCATACTAGTAGTAGTCATTAGTCCTGCTCTAGTCTATATATTTATACTAGTAGTGGTCATTAGTCCTGCTCTATTCTACATATTCATACTAGTAGTAGTCATTAGTCCTGCTCTAGTCTATATATTTATATTAGTAGTCGTCATTAGTCCTGCTCTAGTCTATATATTCATACTAGTAGTAGTCATTAGTCCTGCTCTAGTCTACATATTCATACTAGTAGTAGTCATTAGTCCTGTTCTAGTCTATATATTCATACCAATAGTAGTCATTAGTCTGCTCTAGTCTATATATTCATACTAGTAGTAGTCATTAGTCCTGCTCTAGTCTATATATTCATACTAGTAGTAGTCATTAGTCCTGCTCTAGTCTATATATTCATACTAGTAGTAGTCATTAGTCCTGCTCTAGTCTATATATTCATACTAGTAGTAGTCATTAGTCCTGCTCTAGTCTATATATTCATACTAGTAGTAGTCATTAGTCCTGCTCTAGTCTATATATTCATACTAGTAGTAGTCATTAGTCCTGCTCTAGTCTATATATTCATACTAGTAGTAGTCATTAGTCCTGCTCTAGTCTATATATTCATACTAGTAGTAGTCATTAGTCCTGCTCTAGTCTGTATATTCATACCAGTAATACTAGTAGTAGTCATTAGTCTGCTCTAGTCTATATATTCATACCAGTAATACTAGTAGTAGTCATTAGTCTGCTCTAGTCTATATATTCATACTAGTAGTAGTCATTACTCCTGCTCTAGTCTATAATATTCAAACTATTAGTAGTCATTAGTCCTGCTCTAGTCTATATATTCATACCAGTAATACTAGCAGTAGTCATTAGTCTGTTCTAGTCTATATATTCATACTAGTAGTAGTCATTAGTCTGTTCTAGTCTATATATTCATACTAGTAGTAGTCATTAGTCCTGCTCTAGTCTATATATTTATACTAGTAGTGGTCATTAGTCCTGCTCTATTCTACATATTCATACTAGTAGTAGTCATTAGTCCTGCTCTAGTCTATATATTTATATTAGTAGTCGTCATTAGTCCTGCTCTAGTCTATATATTCATACTAGTAGTAGTCATTAGTCCTGCTCTAGTCTACATATTCATACTAGTAGTAGTCATTAGTCCTGTTCTAGTCTATATATTCATACCAATAGTAGTCATTAGTCTGCTCTAGTCTATATATTCATACTAGTAGTAGTCATTAGTCCTGCTCTAGTCTATATATTCATACTAGTAGTAGTCATTAGTCCTGCTCTAGTCTATATATTCATACTAGTAGTAGTCATTAGTCCTGCTCTAGTCTATATATTCATACTAGTAGTAGTCATTAGTCCTGCTCTAGTCTATATATTCATACTAGTAGTAGTCATTAGTCCTGCTCTAGTCTATATATTCATACTAGTAGTAGTCATTAGTCCTGCTCTAGTCTACATATTCATACTAGTAGTAGTCATTAGTCCTGCTCTAGTCTACATATTCATACTAGTAGTAGTCATTAGTCCTGTTCTAGTCTATATATTCATACTAGTAGTAGTCATTAGTCTGCTCTAGTCTATATATTCATACTAGTAGTAGTCATTAGTACTGCTCTAGTCTATATATTCATACTAGTAGTAGTCATTAGTCCTGCTCTAGTCTATATATTCATACTAGTAGTAGTCATTAGTCCTGTTCTAGTCTATATATTCATACTAGTAGTAGTCATTAGTCTGCTCTAGTCTATATATTCATACTAGTAGTAGTCATTAGTCCTGCTCTAGTCTATATATTCATACTAGTAGTAGTCATTAGTCCTGCTCTAGTCTATGTATTCATACTAGTAGTAGTCATTAGTCCTGCTCTAGTCTATATATTCATACCAATAGTAGTCATTAGTCCTGCTCTAGTCTATATATTCATACTAGTAGTAGTCATTAGTCCTGTTCTAGTCTATATATTCATACTAGTAGTAGTCATTCGTCTGCTCTAGTCTATATATTCATACTAGTAGTAGTCATTAGTCCTGCTCTATTCTATATATTCATACCAATAGTAGTCATTAGTCCTGCTCTAGTCTATATATTCATACTAGTAGTAGTCATTAGTCCTGTTCTAGTCTATATATTCATACTAGTAGTAGTCATTCGTCTGCTCTAGTCTATATATTCATACTATTAGTCCTGCTCTATTCTATATATTCATACCAATAGTAGTCATTAGTCCTGCTCTAGTCTAAACATTCTGATTACTGTTCTCAAAACGTATCGTTACACATCTCACACCACAAGAGCGTTCCAGATTTTGTACCTATAAAATCAACCATGTTTAACTTATCAGGACGTCTGGGACGGCTCAAAGAAGGGATCGACAGCCCTCAGATTGTGTTTCTGACCCGCTCACATTAAACAGGGTTGGTGACAGCCACGGGCCCCCGGGGTAGGTAACGACATGCGGATTTAGTCTCCAATCTCAAAGCCTTGTCTGGGATAGCTATATTGGGGCCCAAATTTTGTAGTGTACACACGGCTTAACCTGATTGTAACCCCCTGTTCTTCGCCAGTGGAGGGGAAGAGAGAGGAACGAGACATAACACAACAGATCGGTTTAGCCAAGACCAACTTCATGGTGATGAATGAGTGAATGAGTGTCCAGTCTACATGTCAGAGAATGAACAACCCAACTCAGCTCAAAATCAATCAGCAG